>NW_006286005.1:715097-723285 GCF_000327345.1 Myotis davidii
TAGTGTATAAGTTCTGTCTCTAGGATCTTCATCTAAGTTCTGTGTCTAAGTTCTGTCTAGTTCTGTCTTCTATCGTCTTGTTACATCTGTATTTATATGTATTGATTTATATGTATTGATTCCAATCCTATCAATCTCTATTACAAAGGTTAGGGTGTTTCTTATCTCCATTCCAGGGAGTAAAGATTATGCAGCTTAAGCATGATTGTTCGTAGTTAAAGTGATTAATTACTCGCCTGGCACTTAGTTAAGAGGTTTTATTCCCTCCCTAACTTCAGGGGAAAATCCCTACCTGGGAAAACAACCTTTTTCGGAGAGGTGACCTTGGTTAAAACACAGCGCCAAGAAGGTGAGCAGACATATTAAGAACAGTCTGCCATATTTGCCAGGTCCCTTGAAACAGCAAGGATGGACCGGCTCCCGGCACTGGATGACCTTCAGGAATGACCAATGGGGGGGGGGCAGACAGCACGCCAGTGCTGCTGGGTCAGCCATGGTAGTCCTGGCACCCCCTCTTCGGCAGAGGCAGTGGGAGAGGCCCTGGCATGGGCCCAGTCCTGGTCCCAGAACTGCCCCTTCTACAGAGGTGGCTGAAGAGGCTGTGATGTGAGCCCAGTCCTGGGTCAAGCGCTGCCTGTTTCTCAAAGGCAGCAGAGAGGGGGCTGCGTGGTAATGACTTCCACAGAGGCGAGGGGGGGACAGGGGGTCGCACAGTCCCAGAGCCTCCTCAGAGGCGGGATGGGGCATAACCACAGTGCCTCAACCTCCCACGACCCCTGCCCCAGCAAGCCCGGCCCCAGATAGTGTCTCCCCCCCCTCCCCAGTAGGCAGGGGATGGGGCCAGCACTAAGGAGTGGTAAGCCCAGCTTCTGGTTGAGTGGCACTCCCCTCCACCTTTCTCAGAACCTGGACTCATGGCTGATGAGTGCAGCGGAGGTGTCAAGAGCCTCTTCCACCTCTGCGGCAGGCGGGTGGTAAGGCGCAAGGGGTCCTGGACTGTGAGAGCCCGGACTGTGAGAGGGATGTCTAAGTGCCAGCTTAGGCCTGATCCCTGGAGAGTCCTGGACTGAGAGAGGGCACAGGCTGGGCTGAGGGACCCCCACCAGTGCACAAATTTTTTGCACTGGGCCTCTAGTATGCATATAACTTTCCTGGTTAATCACTCCCCTCTCACCCCACACACCCCTACCTGCCTCTGAAATTCATCACTCATGTGATACTTCTCTTTCTCTGACTGGCTTGTTTCACTTAGTATAATACTCTCCAGGTCCATCCATGCTGTTGCAAATGGTAAGAGTTCTTTCATTTTTAGAGCTGCATAGTATTCCATTGTGTAAATGTACTACAGTTTTTTAAAATAGCTCTTTTTATATTTTTAAATCTTTATTGTTGAAAGTTACATATGTCTCCCTTCCCCCCACCCCCCACTGACCCCTGCTAGCCTGCTCCCACCCCCAGACCCAGGATTCATCAGCCTATTGTGTGTGTCCATGTGTTATGCATACTAGTATATGCTTACATGTTCTTTGGTTGATCTCTTCCCACCCACCCACTCCTGCCTTACCTCTGAGATACATTACTTTTTCAGAGAGAGTTGAAGGGAAGGAGGGAGAGAAAGAGAGAGGAACATCCATGTGAGAGAGACACATGGATTGATTGCCTCCCACACATGCCCTGTTTGGGGGCAGGGACCAAACCCAAAACCCATCTAGGTGTCCTTAACTGGGAAGCAAACCGAGACCCTCTAATGTGCAGGCTGGGGTGCTAACCACTGAGAAACACTGTTTTAGGGCAAGCATTATGTTTTTGTTTTTTAATATAGATATTCATTTGGTCTAGCAATACATGTAATAAAATACTTCTTTCTCCCTATTGAATTAATTTGGTTTCTTTTTCTAAAACCACTGACTGTATGTATTTAGACCTATTCCTATTTTCTTTATTCTGGATTTGTCCTTCCTTACACCAATAACAACATTAACTTAGTGATGGTGGAAAAATATATTATTTTAATCCAATAGTTTTGAATACCATAATTAACTTTCATTGTTTAGGATTATTTTTTAAATCAAAATGATGATTCTACTAACAATGACTTGAATAATCTGCACTTCCTGCCTTTACACTTTTTTCTGTTTTTTATACAGATGCCAGAATGACCCTTTCAAAATAAAAGTGAGATCAGATGATTCTACCTCTAACTTCCTGATTGATTACTGATTGGTTCAGAGCTAAATCATAAATCTTCACAATAGCCTAAGAGCTCTGTTTTCTGGAGCTTTGCTTTCCCTCTGGATTCATCTTCCAGCCACTGTATCTACTCACTTTACTCTAGATACTCTGGTCTCTGCTGTGTTGCTGTGAATTAGAAGCAGGCTCCTGCCTCAAGGCTTTTTGAATGGTTTACTCCTTCACTTCCAATAGATCTCTGCTCAAATGTTGACTTAGCTGTGATGGCTTCCTAGACTACCCTACTACATACATGTATTTATTTAGTTAGTTATTTACTTACTTATTTATGGATTTATGCATAAATGTATTTATTTATTATAACTCACTTATTATAACAACAGGCATATCTTGGCAGACCAATTAGGACCACTGATACCGTAAACCTCTTGTAAAAGGGACATAAAGTATCACCCAACCTTCCTGATACTGACACTCCCTTTTCTCAAACATTATCATTATCTGACATTGCTTTAAAAAAAAAAAAAATTGTTTCCTCCTACTAGGTTACAACATCCAAATGGTAAAAACTTTGTCTCATTTGTTCATTTCTAGAATTATATGCCTAAAATATACACTAGAATATTGTAGATAATCAATAAGATTCATTGAATAATTTAATGAATCATCTTTCACAATATGTGTATATGATTTTATCAATATTTTAGTCTTTTGAGTCATTAGTTCTTCAGTGAGTTGCAATAGAACAAGCCTCTATTTTATCATCACTTCATGGAAATAAGACTCACATAGGTTATGACTTTCCCAAGGTCATTTATCTTATAAGACCCAAAAGCAAACAAACAAACAAAAACAACACTCTTGACTTGATTTTTAGTGTTTTCCCAAATAAATTTTATTTTTCATTAGAAAAAGTGTGTGTGTGTGTGTGTGTGTGTGTGTGTGTGTGTGTGTGTTGACCACATAATTAGTTATTTGCTACAAAGAAAGCACATTTTCCAAATCACGGGATTTTCTTTGAAAACTCAATACCCATGCAGTAATTTAGCACTAACACAATCTGACCTAAAATTTAAAACGTCATAATGTACTTATTAAAATTTAAAAAATATATATAATTGCTATTAATTTTGGAAAATGAACAAAAGAATGGAAATGCCAACCCAAGGTATAATATAGTTCACAGATTTCTCTTTCATGTAATAAAGAAAAAGAGTTTCTTTTCTTTTTGTGGAGAATCAATGGTTATCATATTACTAAATTTAAAATGTGGACTATGAAAATGAATGTCCTTCACATTCACTTCAGAGAGAAAATATTCAAAGTAGATCACTCTCAGATAAGTAGAAGATTAATTCTACTTGATTGTACAGAAAGAGAGTTATTTTAGAAAGTGACACACAATTAATTAGTTTAAAGGCTACAAAACACAATAATGAAATCAAAATGTTGAGAACTTACTTATTCATGATTAAAATAACAATGAGGACAATCATGAGCCTAGCCCTAGACCCTGCAGGATCTTTTGGGAATGGAGCAAAAAGAATTTATTTCAAATTTGTAAACCATGCTGCTTAATCCAATATGGTATATTTTAAAGCATTGATTTATTTTATTTAAAACTACTTAGATAAGGTTTTGCGAAACTATGTAAGGACTGAGATTTTCTAAATTACTACCCAACATTTAACTTGGAAATTAATAATAATAATTAAAATTTAACCTAGCCAGAACTTTAAAAAAAATACATCACTGCCCTGTTCAAATTCTATCATCTCCTTAATAATTCATAAAATCCAAACACTTGGATGCATTCGTTTTCTTTCTTTCTTTCTTTTTTTAATGTATGTGTTTTTTAATTAGAAAAAATACCCAGTCTCTGGGACTTACCAGAGTTACAGAATTATAACTAATTCTAACAAACTTGATAATAAAATACTAAGCTCAAAGGACCATTTAATGGCATCATATTTTTTTAAGTTATTACAAATGTGTCCTTATCCCCACATTAACTTTATCCCCCCCACTCATGCCCTCACCCCATTGTTGTCTGTGTCCATTGGTTAGGCCTATACGCTAGCATGTAAGTCCTTCGGTTGATCTCTCCCCCTTACCTGCACTCTTCCCTCCCTTCCCTCTGAGGTTTGACGGTCTGATTGATGCTTCTCTGTCTCTGGATCTGTTTTTGTTCATCAGTTTATGTTGTTCATTATATTCCACAAATGAGTTCGTTTTCACTTCCCTACTTGATTCCTGCCTTGTGCACCTCTGGAAGCTCATTTCTTGCTTATCTGTCTCCTTGTTCACTCTTTTCTCACATGGATCTGGTTCTCTTTCACTTTTCTAACTAATTTCCAAGCTTTTTACCTAAGTTTTCCTTTTGCTCTGAATTCTTTTCCTTTTCCAGTTCTCTGTTTCTTATTTTACTCAGCACTTTAGTCCAATGTCACCTCCTAAAATATCTTTCATGATCTTTTAAAATAGTTCAAATCTTCTCCCCTATTACTCCTGCTCCACTTAATTTATTTCTTTTCATTTCACTGCATCCTGATTTTATTTATTTATTTATTTATCTATCTATCTATTTATTTATTTATTTATTTATTTTGCTTGTTGTGTATCACTCACTAAAAGTTAAGGTCTTGTATAATAGAGTCATGTTGCTAGTGCCTAGGAGTATGTCCAGCTCACATATTTATTTATTTTTTTAATATATTTTTTATTGATTAAGATATTACATATGTGTCCTTATCCCCACCTTATCCCCCACCCCACCCACCTCATGCCCTCACCCTGCCATTGTCCATGTCCATTGGTTAGGCGTATATGCTTGCATATAAGTCCTTTGGTTGATCTCTTCCCCTTACCCCCACCCTCCCCTACCTTCCCTCTAAGGCCCAACAATCCAATCAATGCCTCTCCGTCTCTGGATCAGTCCTTGTTCATCAGTTTATGCTGTTACTTAGATTCCACAAATGAGTGAGTTCATATGGTATTTATCTGTGTGTGAAGTTGTCCCAGAGCCTCCTTACACTATCTTCATATTTTTGGATTCTTTTTTTGTTTTGCTTTTCCGGATAGGTTTTTTTTTGCTTCTTTATATTTCAGATCTTTGACTTGATTCTTGGGATCGTATTGTCTGCTGCTGGATCTCTGTATATTATTCTTTATTTTAGTCAGTGTATGTTTAATTTCTGACTGGTCCTTTCCCATTTTTTTGGCATTTTCATTAAGATCCTTGAAGGTGTCACTAAGTTCCTCAGAGGTTAGTAGAAGATTCTTGAGTAACCTTATAACTGTGGTTCTGAACTCTATGTCCTCCATTAGTTTGCTCTCCTCCATTTCTTTCATTTGTGACATGTTTCTTTGTCTTCGGATTTTTGGCTGACTGTGAGGACCCACTGTGTCTATAAGAAGAATTGCTGTGCTGGAGACACCCTTATGTGGTAGGACTTGCTTCAGTGGAGTTTTGGTGCTCACTGAGTCTGCTTCTTGAGTATGTCCCTTATAGATGTGAGGAGTTGAAATCTAGTATCTGACCCAGAATACCCTGGCTCCTGGATCTCCAAGTCAACCACTGTGTGGGTCCACCCAGCAGGGGCTACAGCAATATCAACAGATTTCTCCTCTTTGGAGTTTGGAAGTTTTGGAGCTCTCTGATTCCCTGCAGTTTGTTAGGCTGCAAAAGCACAGGTGCCTCCTTTGTGCCACCTAGCACGGCTTGGGAGGGGATGTAAATTGAGTGGGGCGGGGTCTCAGAGAGTCCCCAAGGCAGAGCAAACAGCAATGGTATTGTCAGCGACCCCGCAACTCTGACTCCATGACTCCCCGAGTGCCGCCGCACATCCCCATAGCAACAATGATCCCTGCGAGGAGCTCTGTGAGAAAGTCACCCTCGCTTTCCGACCCACTGCAAGACAGTCCTGCTTCTCCCCGTAGGAGCCTGGGACCTCAGCGTCTAGCCAAAAATGAGTTCAGTGTGTTGGAGAGCTTGTCCCCTTCCAATTGAAAAAACCTCGCATCCAGGTGCAGCAGCCTTACGCATGCCTTCATACCTCTGTTCTTGGCACCTCTCCCCTCCTACTCAGTCTCAATGCACATTTTTCTTTCCTTCTTGTTGTAGAACTTCCACTCGGTCAGCTTTCCCATGGTTCTGGATGATAGCTGTTTTGTCTTATAGTTGTTGTTTTAATGTTGTTGTGGGGGACAGTACATACAGGTTTGTACCTTATCCACCATCTTGGTTCTCCCTCCCAGCTTATTATTAAGCACATATTATATAGCCTTTGGTTATATGACTAAAATAGCAGGTTGGAAATCTTAGTGTTGATTCAGAGTTTCAAATTCAAAGTATATATGGAAGATAATTTAAAAGGAAGCTATTTCAAATTTACAGGTGCTAAATCTAGACCAACAAAATCTAAAGTTGTAATATAATTATTTAGATATTTGACAGGAAGTGACACAGCACTATGTCTTAATTTGCTTCCCACAATAGTTTCAGGCATGGACTACTACTCTAGATAATACTTACATGGGCGTTTGAGTTCCATGCCAAAGAACAAAAATCTTTCATATTAGTTTATCATATTTATGCCACTCTGTTTCCAGTGATCAGGTAAAACTGTTACAACTAGCTCAGTTATCTTCAGAAAGAAAAAATAATCTGCTAAAAGCTAGTAAAATTTATACATTGCCACAATATAAGAACCAGAATTACCTCAGGAATTTAAAACAAAATAATGTCCAGATCGTTGGTTTTAGGAATTATCTTTTTATTTTATTGACTTTGCTAGACTTTATAAGCAAACTCCTTCTGTTACACTCATTTTTTAATACATTACAGCAAGTGAATTTCTGTAGAATTATCCTTTGAGGACACTTTTGTCTGGAGCAGAGAGCATGAATCTTTACTGCAACCCATGATAAATTTTCTTGAATTACAGAACCAGGTTGAAACATACTTTCAGATAAAATTAAATAATGAAATTTAATTAAATCAAAAATTAAAAAATAGAATGAAAAACTTATCGTTATTCCTAAAGGTTCCTACTTTTTGTGCTGCTATGAAACTCAATTAAAACTGATATAATTCTATTGGCTTTCTCACTATACAAAAATTCTAAAAACACTAACACCCTACAATTATTAAGCAAACATATGTTGTGTTACACTATGTTTTAAAGGAGGCAAAAGTTGGAATATTAAATGAATGAACATAGACAAATCCATCTGGAAAGGATCATTGGGAAAATGAAGGGGTATGCTTTACTTCTATAACTTTCATGAGTAAGTATCTACACTAATAAAATACAAACATGCAAATTGACCATACCTTTGCCATGTCTTAAGCCACGCACACCAACCAATCAGAGTGACTATATGCAAATTAACACAACCAAGATGGCAGCTGGCAGCCACGATGCTGGTGCAAGCAGGAGGCTCGGTTGCCTGAATGATGGAGGAAGCCAAGCTTCCTGGCCATGTTATCTCTGAGCTCCACTCAAAGAAACAAAGTTTCAATTATAGAAGGTAAATAAATCCCAGACACCTGCTTTCAGCCAGCCGTGGCCATGGAGCTGGAGCCTTGGGTTGCCCCTGGTGATGGAGGAAGAAAAGCCCTGGCTGGCTCTGAGCTCCACTCCAGGCTACAACGTTTCAATTATAGAAGGTAAATAAATCCCAGAAAAAAAGAAAAAAGACAAAAGGGAGAGGCTGGGGGTTTCTGTCACCAGGGAGGCTTGGCCAGCCTGAAAATGGCCCTCAGCCCCTCACCCAAACTTGCCAGGCACCCCACTGGGGACCCCCCACCCTAAAAGGAGTGTGGCCAGCCTTAAAACAACCATCAGCCCCTCACTCAGGCTGTCCAAACCTCCATGGGGTGAGGGTCCCCACTGCGGGGGGCTTGACCAGCCTGAAAACAGCCATCAACCCCTCACCCAGGCTGGCCAAACCTCCATGGGGTGTGGGTCCCCAGGGGGGGTGGGGGTTTGACCAG
>NW_006286005.1:723458-725251 GCF_000327345.1 Myotis davidii
AGTCCCAATCCCCGTGGTGCGGGCCTAAGCCAGCAGGTGGTCATCCCCCGATGGGTCCCAGACTGCGAGAGGGCACAGGCCAAGCTGAGGGACCTCCCATCCCCCACCCCCCCGAGTGCACAAGTTTTTGTGCACCGGGCCTCTAGTTAAATATAAAGATTTAAGAAGTAAAATATTCATCATTAATTTTATTTATATGCAACTTTTTGTAGGGCCCATTATTTTTAAAAATATATATGTTATTGATTTTACAGAGAAGATGGGAGAGGGATAGAAAGGTAGAAACATCAGTGAAAGAGAAACATCGATAAGCTGCTGCCTGTAAGCTCTTTACTGGGGATCGAGCTCGCACCAAGGTACATGCCCTTGACCAGAATCGAACTCGGGACCCTTCAGTCCCCAGTGTTAAGACTCTATCCACTGAGCCAAACTGGTTAGGGCAGGGCCAATTATTGATGGAACAATCATGAAATAGAAACAATAGCAGTGCAGTTAGTAATTGAGGCTATAATCTAATTAAAATTGATACACCATTTATAGAGGAGGGAAAATAACAAAATAAAGACAGATATATGGTCTTAAAATCCTATAGATTTTTTGGTTAAGTAAGAGTTTAGAAATTAAACAGCACAAGCTATTTGTGTAGCAAACTATAGTAATGTTTGAATGTAAAGCAAGTCTTTGTTAAGAACAGTATTTTATATGTTTTAGTAGGCTCCATTTAAGCTCTTCTGACCCATTTGATTTGGAAGTTCTACCATTTTCTCCTATTATATCTAGGATGGAAGATATCTGACTGTATAGGTAAACAGAATGCTGATGACTTAAGTGGGGAATTTTCATTGCTAACTTAAAATAAAGCTTGTATAAATTTTCAATGACCTTATAAATTCAATAGAAATCACCTTGGAAAATGTAGGTCTCTTAAAATTTAATAAATTTATTCTTAACACAATCAAACACAATATTCTTATGTGTTATTGGGGACCATAACACATAAAGAAGTCTATTTGTTTTATATTAAGGGATTATGTGGCACATTTTTGAATAATTAACACTTTGATACTTATTTTTTAAATGATTTAAACTTTTGGTAGCCATATGCTGATTATCAAACAATGTGTTGCCTCTAAAATTTTATTCTCACTCTGAGCTTAATAGTCATGCAAGAAGAAAATGAAAATGTGCTTTATTTTTGTCTATAGAACATTTGCATGAAATCAGAAAACACTAGACATAAAACTCAATTAGATTCCCAACTTGGAAAGTTGAAGGACAGAGTGAGTTTTATAGCCCCTAATGTTCTACAGGAATACTTTTTTGAAACTACAGAAAACCTGTATTTTAAAAGTTATTTGTAATAGTTTATTTTATTCACCTGTTAATTTGATATATTTTGCTTTTGTTGTTGAAACGGGTTTTATGAAATTATCATCAAAAATAGTCTTAAAATATTTATTTGGGTAATTTATTTTGTAGGTTATTAAACATCTTCTTTTTCATACTTTCCAGAATATACTTTTATGTATCATACTAGAGGCTCAGTGCAGAAAAATTTGTGCACTCGGAGGGGAGGGGGGTACCTCAACCCGGCCTGTGCCCTCTCGCAGTCTGGGACCCCTCGGGAGATAACGACCTGCTGGCTTAGGCCTGCTCCCAGGTGGCAGAGGGCAGGCCCAATCTCTAGGTGCAGCCCCTGGTCGGGTTCAGAGCAGGGCCAATTGGGGAGTTGGGGCGCCGCTCCCTGTCATGCACAGAGCAGGGCAGCTTGGGAGGTTGCAAGGCCACCCTCA
>NW_006286005.1:725818-743958 GCF_000327345.1 Myotis davidii
GGTGATGGAAGCTCCCAACCGCTCCTTTTTTCCTTTTTTTTTTTAATTCTGAGCCAGCTTTAGCTTGAGGCTAGGCTCCAGCTCTTAGGCCTCCACTGCTGAAAATAGGTTTCTGGCCTTTGCTTACAATGTTGCAATCCTTCTGGCTGAAGTCTGGCGGTATTTGTTACATAGTTTTTAAACTGCAGGCTCAGAGGCCTGCAAGGCAGGAGGGGAATGTTGGTTTCCTCCGTCACTGAGGCAAGCAAGCCTCATGTTAATTTCAAGCTGCCTGGCTGCTGCCACCATCTTGGCTGACCGTTAATTTGCATATCTTGCTGATTAGCCAATGAAAAGGGTAGCAGTCATATGCCAATTACCATGTTTCTCTTTTATTAGTGTAGATATTCCAGATACTCCAGAATATACTTTTATGTATCATATATTCCAGATACCTCCAAGAAAGCATCACTCTTCAACATATGCCATTTTGAATTGTTTATCATATCATACTAGCAGTAATATGGAGTTATTAAGTGAACCAGATAGTGAACCTGACATCTTTGACAGGGTAAATACAGGGCCTGCATCTTAATTACATGGCACTCAGGCTTCAGCAAAGTATTCCGCCTCTGGAAACCACATGCAGTAACCTATATAGCCAAGGTCCCACAGTGGCAGAAGATGAAGGGTCTTTTGATCTTTAGTTAACAGCATTGCTGACATACCTATATTTTCTTCCTAGGTAGACTTTAGTACTTTTTTCTCCTGGAGCAATAGTTTCTTTGGTCAGTAAATGACATTCCTTCTCTTTATTAGATATGAGATAATGAAAACAAATTAGTATACAGTCAAACTCTAATGTAAGAAAGGAAAATATAATTATGACAAAGAAAAATATTAATGTTGATTATCATTATTTCTGGAATCTTGAGGGGAAATTTAAAATGTTTATAGGCCTAGTAGAGGCCCAGTGGACCAGTGCATTTGTGCACCAGTGGGGTCCCTCAGCCTGGCCTGTGTGATAGGACCAAAATTGGCTCTCCAACATCCCCAAGGGGTCCTGGATTGTGAAAGGGCACAGGCCAGGCTGAGGGACCCCACCGATGCATGATTGGGGCCAGGGAGAAATGTGCAGGTTGGCCATGGTGGGGAGGGGGCATGGGAGGGCTCCAGTGCGTGTTCAACCTGTCTTGCTCAGTCCTGGTCAACCAGACACCAGCAGTAAGCTCACCAGCCGGTCGGAGCATCTTCCCCCTGGTGGTCAGTGCACATCATAGCAACTGGTCAACTGTTTGACTGTCTGCCCCCTGGTGGTGAATACACATCACAGTGAGCAGTTGAGTGGCCTTAGCATATCATTAGCATATTACACTTTGATTGGTTGAATGGGTGATCCGACAACTGGAGACTTAGCATATTAGGCTTTTATTATATAAGATTACATTATTCTATCATTTGTTCACTTTGTGGTTCCTTACTACTTTATCCACATTGTTATCCACCTTTGTTACTTTAGAACTGGGTTTGTGTTGATCTGTCTCTGCTATCTCATGAGCTCCCTAATTGAAGCAGCATTCTTATTTGTCTCCATAGTTCAAGTTTTAATTCCCATACTACCACATACTAGGTAGTCAATGGGTCTGCTGAATCAATTATTTTTTTAAAAAAATAGATCTTGTAGATGTTTGATGAATATCTCCTTTCTTTCTTTCAAAACCGAGACACATCAACTTACTGTCACATGAATCAGAATAAGAGTATCTGAAAGATACAGGTATTAAAGAAGTAAAGAATTGGCTAGAATATTTTATCAGATACTTCAAAACTCAAATTCGCTGAGACCGGTTTGGCTCAGTGGATAGAGCGTAGGCCTGTGGACTGAAGGGTCCCGGGTTTGATTCCGGTCAGGGGCATGTACCTTGATTGCGGGCATATCCCCGGTGGGGGATGTGCAGGAGGCAGTTGATCGATGTTTCTCTCTTATCGATGTTTCTAACTCTCTATCTCTCTCCCTTCCTCTCTGTAAAAAATCAATAAAATATATTTAAAAAACAAACAAACAAACAAAAAAACTCACATGGACTCATATGTATGATAATCTTGGTGGCTTATTAACAGAGATGATATTTTTTAAAATATATTTTTATTGATTTTAGAGAGGAAGAGAGAGGGAGAGCAAGAGAGAAACATCAATGATGAGAGAGAATCATTGATGGGCTGCCTCCTGCACCACCCCTACTGGGATTTGAACCCACTACCTGGACATGTGCCCTTGACCAAAATTGAACCCTGGACCCTTCAGTTCTCAGCCCAACACCCTATCCACTGAGCCAAATCAGCTACGGCAACAGAGATAATATTTTAAACCACCAACTGGTATTTTTCTACAATAGGAGGCTACTTAGCTTATAGACACTGGTATATCCTTAGTGATTATTTACAGACATTACATTTTCTGACTGGTTCATGTCCACTGCAATACAGCAGTTATAGATACATGTTTGCTCATTATCATATTATTATAAGTGATAAACACAATGACTACAAATTTATTCTTAAAATAAAACACCATTTAAAGTCTAAATTTGTCTTAAAATAATGCAAATAAATTCAAAGTTCAAAATAGGATTGCATATACAGTGTGCTACCTGCTACTTTCATTAGTGCTAATAATATACTAGTAAGTGGATTTTTTTTCTATGAAATGAAGAAAAAATAGATCCAGATAAACCAGATTGGGGTCCTGAGTGGGGCGCAATGTGCAGTAATACATAGGGATTTATAAGTCAACCTTCTTGGCAAGGTAAATTTTGTTCAAATATTTGAAAGAGGTGAGCTAAGGGATTATATGGAAGAAAAACATTGCAGCAGAGAGAATAGTTAGAGCAAAAACTATATGGTGGAATATATGTTCTCATGGTCAAGGAACAGAAGAGGAATGAGGTCAGAGTGTAATAAGATAGAAGTTAAGAGAGGAAGGAGGTCTGGATTATATAGGAGTTACAGAACATTATTAGGACTTTAGTTATTACTGTGAGTCAAATTAAGACAGGGATTTGGGTGAAGAAGTTATAAGGCCTGATCTCATTTAGGACATCTTCCTATATATTTTTCTTATCTAAAGGAAGGTAATATTAGCTGCACAGAGTCCTCTTTGGAGCTTATTCTTATAATTGGGCTAGAGATAATGCTGTTTTGAACCAGGATAGTAGCAGTGGTGGCAGTAGGAATTGGTTGTATTACAGATACACTAGGGACCCAGTGCATGAATCCATGCACTTTGAAAGGAACTGTGGGCTGCGAGGCTGTGGTAGGCACAGGGGTGGGTCTCAGCCCATCCTCTGCACCCCTGCCCTGCCCCTCCAGCCATGGCCCTGGTCCCCTGTCTGCCAGCAGCCCCACTCCGGCTGCCACAGCTCCCACACACTGACAGCGCTGGCCCTGCTCCTGCTGATGGTGCAAACCCATTGGGGCCAGCGTCATTAGTGGGTGCAAGCAGCAGCTGCTGCCCTGATCGCCCCTCAGGAACAGGGGGAGGTGGAGACGCCCTCAGGGGCGATCAGGGCCTGCAGCCACCACTCGCACCCACTGATGGAGTCGAATGATTGGGACTGACGCCAGCACCAGCAGCAGTTGCAAGTGGAGGCTCTGGCACTGGCAGTGGGTGCAAGCACAGGGCAGGACTGCAGCACATGGGAGGAAAGAATTTTCAGTAACCACAGAGGCTTGCCCCAATGACAGTGAATGACAGCAACCAGTGCCCCGCCTTGGCCTGGTGTCCCTGCTCAACTGCTCCACCATCCCACCACTGCCAATACCCACCATGTTCCGCACATGCCCCTGGTGGTCAGCACATATCATAGCAACTGATTGTTTGGTTGTTCTGCCATTCAACCTTTTTGCATATTAGCCTTTTATTATATAGGATTGTAAATGCATAGTCAATATAACTTCCTGGCATAATAGATACGGAGTGTAAGAGAAAATGTTTCAGGGACAACTGAAATTATAGCGTTTCATATATGTCAACTTATATGGGAAGACTGTGGGTATAGTATTTTTTTTTGGGGGGGGGATAGAAATTCATTTTGATATCCAGTATAATATTAGATTACCTGAAACAGTATTATTCTGTTTGAAAAGTAACAAAATAATCCTGTTAAAATACAAAAATGTAGTAGGAAATAAAATTACCTTTATTTCCATCACCTAGAAATTACAATGGAGAATTAATCACAAGTGAGTGAAACTGTTTGCTTTTGTGTGTTGCTAATTTAATTATACTTTTAAAAGTATATCATGTGGGAGGAGTAATTTCAGCAAAATGGCAGATTTCATAGCCCTAGCTCATTATCACTCAACAAGAGACTGAATTCAGAATAATACACAGGTCAAAATACTTTTATGATAACTGCAGAAAACTGTGAAAAGGTTGCAATACCACAATCAAGTGGAAAGCTGGGAATTATCACATTGAAATTAGTAGAAACTTTTCTCTTTATTTGAAATTTTCCCAGTCCCAAACTGCCTTGTGGCTTCCCTTGAGGAGAAAAGAAGAGTAGAATGAGTGTCCAACATTTTAACTTTTAGAAGGCTGTCTGAGGGGATGATTTGTGCAGGCTGAATGAGGCTGACCTGGGTGCTAATGGAATTGGTATAATTTGGATAACTGGGGGCTGCTAAAAGCAAAGGGGAGAGTGGGCAGCTTGTGTGGCAAGAGAGGACTTACAGTACCATCGACAGAGGTTGGTACAGTTCAGCATGATTTAGAGGAGGCACCCAACTTATGGCTCCTCCCACAAAAGGGAGAGAGACTAGGGAAGCGTGTGTTTAGTGTTTCTGACTTTTCAGAGATCTGCACAAAGAAATTATCTGTTTCACCTGATTCAAGTTCTGGGCAGCCAGCATACTTTAAATGCCTGGAGGACGTGGAGCACAAAGAAGAGTGGGGTGGTTTCCCACTGTAGCCCAAGAGAAACTGAAATACTGCTGACAGACACAGAGAGAAAGCCAAAGATTATGAGCTTCTGAAAAAGAAATGGACAATCCTCTCCGATTGGAACATTACATGCATAAGCCCAGAGAAGTCGTATTGCCCTCCCTCCCAAAAGTCTTCAGAGGCATCCAGAATCTCTAGCCAGATTGATAGTTAAAAAGATCCTCCCCTACAGAAAGCCAATCTGTAAAGACTGAGAGAAGTAACTATTTTGAAATGCATAAACTCATTTAAAAATATCAAAAGGCATATGAAGAAAGAGAGAGCATAGCCAAATAAAAGGGGGAAAAAAACCCCCACAAAATTTCAATCTCCAGAAACCACCTCTGAAAAGATGGAGACCTATGAATTACTAATAAAAACAACAACAACTCACAATAACTGTCTTAAAGAAGCTCAATGATTTAAGGAAGAACAAACACCTAAAATAAATCAACAAATGGCACGTGAACAAAATAAGATTAGCAACAAAGAGATAAAAACTATTAAACAGGACCAAATGAAAATTCTGGAGCCAAAGACTAATAACTAAAATGAACATTTTTATTTGGGGTTGATAGCAGACTTGATCAAGCTGAGGAAATAATCAGTAAATTTGAATAAGGTCATTCAAAATGTTCTAGACACACGAATAAAAAGGAAATAAAGATAAGAAAAGGAAGACTAAAGATTTATGGAACAGCATCATGTAGACTAAAATACAAATTATGGAAGTTCCAGAAGGAGAGAAAGAAATGGACCAAGAGCTTATTCAAAGAACTAAAAACATCCTAAGTCTGAGGAAGGAAATGAACATCCAAATTTACAATACTCAATAGACATATGAAAAAATGTTTGAAGCCACTAATCATCCTAAGAATCTTGGAAATTCAATCAGGAAGAATATATCTACCCCTAAGTTAGCAGCATTAATTACAATAGCTGATATCTGGAAACAGCCCAAGAGCTCATCAGTAGATGAGTGGGAAAAAAAGTTGTGGTACATTTAAACAATGGAATACTACCCAGCTATAAAAAAGAAGGATCTCTTACCTTTGAGACAGCGTGGATGTACCTAGAGAGTAATATGCTAAGTAAAATAAGCCAATCAGAGAAAGGAAAATATCATGTGATCTCACTCATATGTGGAATCTAACGAACAAAATAAACTGATGAACAAAACAGATCCAGAGAAATAGAAGCATGGAACAGACTGATGAATCTCAAAGGGAAGGGAAGGGTTGGGAAAATATTAGCCAAAGAACTAATGTGCATATATACATAATGGATGGACACCACAGTAGTGTATTGAAGTCCTGGTAGGTGGGTGTGAGGTGGAGGGGTAAATGGGGAAAAAACAGGGGACATCTGTAATACTTGTAACAATAAAATAAATTTTTTTCCAAAACCTCCTTTGGTACCCGTTTTCTACCCCCAGGTCCACCTACACCTACCCCCCATTCCCTTTCCCTTTCACTATCACCACACTGTTGTCTGTGTTTATGTGAGATGTGCATATATTTTTTACTTATATCTTCAACTTCTTTGATCCAGTACCCCAACCCTCCTCCCCGCTGACAGCTGTCAGTCTCTCACGTATCCATGCCTCTGTTTCTATTTTGTTTGTCAGTTTATTTTGTTCTTTAGGTTCCACATATAAGAGGTCATACGGCATTTGTCTTTCTCTGACTGGAATATTTCACTGACCATAATAATATCCAGTTCCATCCATGCTATTGCAAAAGGTAAGGTATCTTTTTTTTTTTTTTTTTTTTTTTTTTACAGTGGAGTAATATTCCATTGTGTAAATGTACCACTGCTTCCTATTACCCACTTATCTATTGAGGGACACTTGAGATGTTTCCAGATCTTGGCTACCTATAATAATAAAAGCATAATATGCTAATTAGACTGGACAGCTGAATGACCTTCCGGAAGAAGATGGGGCTGCAAGGACCGAGGCAGCCACCGCACAGCTGTGAGGGCCGAGCCCCTTACATGACTTTTGTGCATCGGGCCTCTAGTTGTAAATAATACTGCAAAATAAACATATAAACATAGGGGCAAATATGTTTTTTACAAGTTATTATTTTGGGTTTCTTAGGATATAGTTCCAGAAGTGGGATTACTGTTTCAAAAGGTAGTTCTATTTTTTAATATTTTGAGGAAACTCCATACTGCTTTCTATATTAGCTGTATGGATCTGCATTCCTACCAATAGTACACTAAGGTTCCCTTTTCTCCACATCCTCACCAGTACTTGTTGTTTGTTGATTTATTGAAGATAGCCATTCTGAAAGATGTGAGATGATATTTCATTGTGGTTTTAATTTGCATCTCTCTGATGATTAGTAACCTTGGCATTTTTTCATGTCTACTGGCCATCTGTATGATCTTTTCGGAGAAGTGTCTAGTCAGGACCTTTGCTAATTTTTTATTTGGGTTGTCTTACTGGTGTTGAGTTGTATAAGTTCTTTAAATATTTTGGAAATTCACCCCTTATTAGACATACTAGAAGCCCAGTGCATGAATTTGTGCACCAGTGGAGTCTCTTGGCCTGGCCTGCACCTTCTTGCAATCCAGCACCCCTCGGTGGGTGTTGGATAGCCAGTTTTGGCCCGATCTCTGCAGGCCTGATCCAGACAGGAGGGAGCCAAATCCTATGATTGAATATCTATCCCCTGGTGATCAATGCGTGTCATAGAGAATGGTCAATCGGTCGTTCAGTCATTCGGTCACTTAGGCTTTTATATATATATCTCATTGGCAAATATATTCTCTTATTTAGTTCTCCCATACATCTGATAAGGAGATCATTTTGTTAATGGTTTCTTTTGATGTGCAGAAGCTTTTTAGTTTGATGTAGTCCCATTTGTTAATATTTTTCTTTGTTTCCATTGCCTGAAGAGATATATCGGAAAAAATATCGCTACGAAAGATGTCTGAGATTTTACTGCCTATATTCTTCTAGAATATTTATGGTTTCACTATTTATATTTAAGTCTTTTATCCATTTTGAGTTTATTCTTGTGTATGGTGTAAGTTGATGTTCTAGCTTCACTTTTTATGTGTCTACCTGTCCAATTTTTTCCAGCATCATTTATTGAAGAGATTATCTTTACTTCATTGCATGCTCTTGCCTCCTTCATCAAATATTAATTGACTATAATAGCATGGGTAAATTTCTGGGGTCTTTATTCTGTTCCATATATCTGTATGCCTGTTCTTATGCCAATACCAGACTGTTTTGATTACAACTTCCTTGCATTGTAGTTTTATATTAGGTAGTCTGATAACTCCAACTTTGTTCTTTTTTCTCAAGATTACTTAGGCGCATGGTCAGCAAACTGTGGCTCATGAGCCACATGCGCTCTTTGGCCCCTTCAGTGTGGGTCTTCCACAAAATACCATGTGTGGGTGCGCACATACACTGTGATTGAAACTTTGTAACCCATGTGCAGAAGTTGGTATTTTGTGGAAGAGCCACACTCAAGGGGCCAAAGAATGACATGGGGCTTGTGAGCCACGGTTTGCCGAGCTGCAGTTTGCCGACCACTGACTTAGGCTCTTTGGGCTCTATTTTTTTCTTGCCATATAAATTTTTGGAATATTTGTTCTAGTACTGTGAGATATGCCTTTGACATTTTAATAGAAATTGCATGGAATCTATAGATTGCTTTGGGTAGTACTGGCATTTTAATGATGTTAATTCTTACAGTCCACTAACCTGATATATGCCTTGATTTATTTGTATCTTCTTCTATTTCTTTCTTTGTTATTCTATAATATTTCAAGTACAGGCCTTTTATCTCCTAGGTTAAATTTATTTCAAGATACCTTGTTGTTGTTTTTTTGTTGCAATAGTAAATGACATTGTTTTCTTAATTTCTCTTTCTGATAGTTCATTATTGATATATGAGAATTCCACCAATTTCTAAATTTTAATTTTGTATTCTGCTACTTTGCCAAATTCATTTATTAGATCTAGTAGTTTTTTTTGTTTGTTTGTTTTATTGAGTCTTTTGAAATTCACACATACTATAAGCATACTGAACAAACATTGAAAAAGTCTATCATAGTCTACTGTGATAGAGAAATAAAAGGGATATATTTTACTGTAAAAAACATATATATATGTCATATATATATATTTAAATAGGTAAATGCTTAAGAAGGAATGCACTGGAATATAAATATACAAACTTTTTGTTAAAGGACAAATACTAATATTTTTGGCTTTGAAAAATATATAGTCTCAGTCACAACTATACAACTCTGGCATTATAGTACAAAAGGAAGCTGTAGGCAACTTGTAAATGAATGAGCACATGTATCCTATATAATAAAAAGTAATATACTAAGTGTCCAGTTGGCCATTCAACCAATCAAAGCATAATATGCTAATGATATGCTAAGGCCGCTCAACCACTCACTATGACGTGCCTGAGCACCAGGGGCCAGACAGTTGACCAGTAATTTAGTTGCTGTGATGTGCACTGATCACCAGTGGACAGACACTCTGACCGGTAGGTTAGCTTGCTACTGGGGTCTGGCTAATTGGGACTGAGCGAGACTGGCCGGACATGCCCTGTAGCCATCCCATGGTACCTCCCTGCCCCAACTGTGCACTGGTTGGATCCCTCAGCCTGGCTGGTGCCCTCTCGCAATCCAGGACCCCTCAGGGGATATTGGAGAGCTAGTTTTGACCTGATCCCGCAGGCCAGGCCGAGGGACCCCACTGGTGCATGAATTCATGCACCAGACTTCTAGTGTTCCAATAAAATTGCATTTTCCAATTTAGATGGCAGCTTGATTTAGCCCAGTGTCCCAGTTTGTCAATATCTGCAATATATGACACTATTAAATAGTCAGATATTTACATCTACATGAAAAATGATTGTAAATTCAAGACCTTGAAATGAAAATTGAATTGTGTGTGTGTGTTTGACATTCAAATACCATCAGCAGCATTGTTGAAGATGACATGATTTCCATAATTATAAAAAATACTTGGTAAAGTTTTAAGCCAGATAAAGTACAAATTGTATGCATAGTATTTCACCCCACATTAATAATTAATAAAATTATTTGAAGTTCCTGGAACCATACCAATAGTGGTATCAATGGAAAATGATCCTACCCATTTCCAAAATGCCCCTTGATAGTGGGATCATGAATCTGGAACCTGATTTTGGTTAAATTATTAAAAATGGGAACTGAGTATTAAAAAATAAATAACAGTTTATTATTATGCTTTATTTATATAAGAAGGCAAATTATTTATAGACTTCCTGAGCTAGAGAATGAGATTATAACTTTTTTTAAAAATATATTTCACTGATTTTTTACAGAGAGGAAGGGAGAGAGATGAGAGTCAGAAACATCGATGAGAGAGAAACATCGATCAGCCGCCTCCTGCACATCCCCACTGGGGATGTGCCCTCAACCCAGGCACATGCCCTTGACCGGAATCAAACCTGGGACCCTTCAGTCCACAGGCCGACGCTCCATCCACCAAGCCAAACCGGTTTTGGCGAGATTATAAATTTTTAAAGAGTTCATGATTAGTAAAACTTGTTTATATGACTTTTTCTAACACAGTTCTTTAGCTGCTATAATTTGCACTTAATAATATACACTTATAAAGATATGTATTACTTTATAGCATAATAGCTTTATTCCTAAGATAAAATATAACTATATTTTAGATAGTAAACATAAATACCCATGAATACGTATTTCACTTCTTCTCACCTATTATAATTTATTACTAGTATATCTTCATAAATAGGTTCTGAAAATTAATACAGATCTACTGAAATAATTCAATGTGTGCTAATTATACACAGTATAATTATTATTATCAAGATCACCAGAATTACAATCCATTCAAGGGTTCATAAAATATTATTACCAGGCAGAACAAATCATGATCACCTTTATAATGACACCTAAACCTTGATATTGAATTATGTGTATGCACAGTATATTCCTACTTTAATTGAAATTTGCTATAAAAATGCTATTTCTAAAAAAAATTTTACTCACTATGAATTTATTTTTACTTAAATATTTTGAGCATTATGGTTATAGCTAAATTTTATGAATCTAGAAGGAAAACCCTGTTTTGTCATTTTCTAATATATTGTCATATAACTTAAAACAATTTTCATATAATTATCTGACTATTCAACAGTGTTATCCATTGCAGATATTGACAATAATATATATTTTTAATATATTTTATTAATTTTTTACAGAGAGGAAGGAAGAGGAATAGAGAGTTAGAAACATCAATGAGAGTGAAACACCGATCAGCTGCCTCCTGCACACCTCTTACTGGGGATATGCCTGCAACCAAGGTACATGCCCTTGACTGGAATCGAACCTTTCAGTCCACAGGCCGACGCTCCATCCACTGAGCCAAACTGGTCAGGGCAACAATAACATATTTTTGGCAGTAGTAAATGTTGTGTTGTTAGTGCATTACATTAAAAAATTATTTAAAATATTTAAAAATAAGTGTATTTTATTTGTATTTTTAATATCTTTTTATTGATTTCATAAAGGGGGGGAGAGAGAGAGAGAGAGAGAGAGAGAGAAAAAGAGAGACATCAATGGTGAGAGAGAATCATTGATTGGCTGCCTCCTGCATGCCCCACACTTGGGATTCAGCCCACAACTCAGGCATGTGTCCTGATCAGAATTGAACTGTGACCTCCTAGTTCATAGGTTGATGCTCAACCACTGAGCCATGCTCAAGTTTCATATGAATTTTTAATGAATTTTTGAACATTGCATGCCATAATTTTCTAGAATGTCCTTCAATTTAGGGTATTCAGATTTATTATCAGCAGTCTTGTAATACAATAGATTGTAACTTTCATTTATGTTTTTCCTGTTAGTGTGGGTGGTATCATTACTGTGAATGTAATACCACACTTTGATTTTTAATTTTTCAATTTTATTTTTTATTCTCCTCAATCAAATTTCCTCCATTTTTTCCACCCTCTTCAGGATGTGGGCTCCCTTGGGGCAGTTATTTTGACTATCTTGTTTAGCATTTTATCTCCTTAGACCAGTGTTATGTATAATTCTTCATGGCTAGAGTAAAGTTATATATTTTTGGCAGTAGTAAATGTTGTGTTCTTAGTGCATTGCATCGAAAAGCACATTATGTCCATTTGCTACATTATTAATGCTAATTTTTATTACTTGAGTAAATGTGTTCACAATGTTTTACATAATAATAGTATCATTTTTCTCTAGTAATTAAAATATAACCTGTGGGAATGCTTCTAGACCATGTAAATAACATACTCTTTTTCAGATTTTTTTTTTTACTGAAATATTTTAGTACTTATTTATGGTTCCTCCATGAATTAATTGTTATTCTCAGCTACAAATGATGATTTTCTAATTCTATTTCTTCTTCATATTTATAAATTAAAATTTTAATGTAAGGAAGAGCTTTCTCTTTCTTCTTTTTTATTTATGCTGTGTGTATTCATGAATTCTTATTTTTCAGAAAGAGTATAATTTCTTCCTGCCATTTTCATAAGACATTACAACTAAATACAATGTGTTATCATATATTGCATGCTGAATCATAGGAAATTATGGGAAATGTCCATAAAACATATGAAAAATTATAGAAATTGAATATTACATAAAGTTATTATGCTAATGTTATATATATGTAATTATACAAGAGCATTTCATTACATTATATTTAGTTTTAGAAAATTTCATAATCATACGCAAAGAGATATGATGTCTGTAACTGACTCATTAATATATGTGTGAAAACACTATGAGTAGTATTTTTGCAAAAATGAATTGCCTAAATCTGGTCATTATGAAACACTAGAGGCCTGGTGCACGGATTCATGCACTGGTGGGGTCCCTCAGCCTGGCCCGTGGGGATTGGGCTGAAACCGGCTCTCTGACATCTCCTGAGGGGTCCCAGATTGTGAGAGGGTGGTTCTCGGGTGACACACCCCATAATTGGGCTCCCTCCTCTCTGGTTTTGGGTGTGTCACCCAAGAACCACAGCTGCCAAGTCACTGCAGTTCGGCAGCTCCTGCACTGAGATGCCCCTGGTGGTCAGTGTGCATAATAGCTACTGCCCAATCAGCTGGTTGGCTGGTAGGCTGGTCTCTTAGGCTTTTATATGTATAGATTAGATAAACTCAAATCAAATTATGAGACTTTCCACAGAACAAGTAGCCTGTAATCCTTAAAAAAAGTTAATATTGTGAAAAACAACCAGAAAAAGAGAGATAATGTGTAAATATTAACAATTACTGAATTTTCCTTGGGGAAGGGTATTTAGAGTTCTTTGTAGTATTAATATTACACTTCTGAAAATGTGAAAATATTTCAAAATTTCAAAGTTAAAAGTAGATATTAAAGAAATAATCATATCAAAGCAAAAAGAATGCCACAACTCTAAGATGATTATCTTATGAGGTAGAAACCGTTAATCTATAGATGTTTTTATTATATTTTATAAATTTATCAGCTTCATTATTTCTACATTCTCTGAAATACTCAACTATCCAATAGTCCAGTTAATGAAGAAAATTCTCTCTCCAAGCCAAGATGTTCTTGTTGCAATGGCTGAATTTTAAGTATCAGTAGTGCCCTGGCTCAGTAGACCAGTTGGTTAGAGCATCATCCTGATATGCCAAGTTTGCAGGTTTGATCCCTGATTATGTCACATACAAGAATAAACTAATGATTGTATAAATAAATGGAACAACAAATAAAGGAGTCTCTATATATACAGTGTAGCCCCCAAAATGTATGCACACTTTAACAGCTGATAGCTATTAAATGAAATGTATTTTAATAAACGCCGACTTTATAATTATTCAAAGTGTGTTTATACATTTTTAGTATGTCTCTCTCTCCAAAAAAAAATCAATAAAAGTTAAAAAAATAAAATATTAGTGGTGCCCAGAAAAAATATTGATAAAATGAAACTTTTTTCATATACAGACAATAAAGTACTACCATCCCACTTATTTTCTTTCAGGATGAATAATAAAGTGATTATATTTCTTTTATCTCCCATTCTTCTACCTTCCCTTTACTTTGTGGTCAGAGATTTTGTGTATCCTCTCAGGGCCCTTCAGTTTTACCTAAAACTAAATATTAGAATATCAATATTGTCCTTCAAGAATTTTGTTCATAATTGAAAGTTTTATAGAGCACAATATCCCTCCAGACTCTGCTACCATAACTAAGGAAGTCACCTCCTATAAAAAGACCAATTGCACCAAAGGATATGATGTTTTTGGAAAAGAGTGTCAAGATGGAAATAGCCCTAATTTGGGGAAAGAGAAGAGAAAATGCCTTTACTTAAGATAGAAAAGAAGAGTACAGATCCTTCTTATGAGAAACAAAAAAGAGACACTGCCTGGGATGACCAGACCTCCATAGGATGAGCTGAAGTTGGGAATAGTAGAAATAGGTTTAAGATAGTCAGAGAGATTTCTACTTATCAAGCTTGGAGGATAAGGAAAGATGGATTTCAACTCACGCATTGCCTTCCAACTTTCTTTCCTAGAGATAGATAAATAGGTAGGTATATAGATATGTGGATGGGTTGATGGATGGATGGCTTAATGGGTAGGTAGACAGATAGATGGATAAATAGATAGATAATAGGTAGATATGGCTTTGCTTCTGAAAATTTTCCAAAAATTGAAAGCATTGAAGAATAGGTTCATTCTGACACTTTGAAACTCTTACCTTTTCAAGTGACAATATTTCTAGCTTAAGGTTGGTGGATAGAGATAGTAGGCAGCAGCAGGGTAGAGGGTGAGAGGTGATAATTGCCTGCTACATTAGGTCACATTTGGTTTTGTAGTATTTCTTGGTTCAGATAATTTTGTGACATTTTCCTTCATACTTTTAACTCTATAAAAGTAAATTATTTCTTACTCCCTTAACTAAATCAGTTCATAAGTGAAGTTGCCTAGAATATGTTAATGATATATATCAGAAGATGTGCATGCGAGAGCCAATTCATAGACAATTAAGAATAATCAGTGCTTAAGGATGAAATTATATGTTAGACAATATATGTAATGAAGCACCCATTCCCGCATTCTCAGCAGTCAGATTAGTTCTCCAATGGAAAATGTATGTCTTTAATGGAACATTTATACAGCTGTAAAAAAGAAGGATCTCTTACCTTTTGAGACAGCATGGAGAAATCTGGAGATTATTATGCTAAGCAAAACAAGCCAATCAGGGAAAGACAAGCATTACATGATCTCACTCATTTGTGGAATCTAATGAACTAAATAAACTGATGAATGGAAGAGATCCAGAGACATAAAAGCACGATGGAACAGACTGAGGAATCTCAGAGGGAAGGTAGTGGTAGGGGAAGAGATTAACCAAATAATTTATATGCATAACCCTTGGACACAGAGAATAGTGTGGTGAAGGCCTGGGGGGAAGATGGGTTGTTGGTGGGGGTCTATGTGTGAAAAAGGGGGGAAATATGCAATACTTTCAATAGTAAAGCTATAACCTTATACTCCTCGGGAAGCCACTGGTCTATTCCCAGCAAATCACTGGGGGAAGGGACTAGACAGGGAGGTGAATAGTCACATGCCCAGTAAAGTTGGGGTGACATAGGGAAGGTACTGCTGTCAGTCAAACCTGGGAATAGGTTATTGGCCAGAATGGGTGTGGCCCCTGCAAGGTGTAAAATTTGGGATATTTAATCCCCTGAACAAAGGAATTCACTCTCTTGGTTTCTCTTATGCTTTTGGTTCCTCCTGATTTCTATTGGAGAGGTGAATAGTGACATGCCCAGTAAAATTGGGGTGACATAGGGAAGGTACTGCTGTCAATCAAACCTGGGAATAGGTTATTGGCCAGAATGGGTGTGGCCCCTGCAAGGTGTAAAATTTGGGATATTTAATCCCCTGAACAAAGGAATTCACTCTCTTGGTTTCTCTTATGCTTTTGGTTCCTCCTGATTTCTATTGGCTGCCATTGGGACTCCTGATGCAAGGGTGAGCTCTCTTGGCTCCCCTGCATTCATCCACAGCCATGTGGACCCCATACCCAGTGGGCTAATGGATTGCAACTTGCCTGATGTTGAACTGAACCTAGCTACAACATGGAACGGAAACTCTGGGCGCTGGCTTTGCTTCTAGCTCTACTGGAACCCCAACTACACTTCTGTGACTGGAATGGTACTTTAGAAACACAGATGTAACTCCACACAAATAAAAATCACTCACCCTCTTGTGCAAGTCTCAAGATATTCTAAGGGGGAATCTGAGGTCCCGGCACTCAGGGGGAAAGGGATACCCCAACTTCCCCAATAACATATTGTTACAGAAGAACTTTAGTGGCAACCAATGATGATGTTTAGTTAACATTTATTGAAATTTTACCACATTACATATGCGCATGTTCTTTAATTATATTAACTTACCTTACTAATACCTTGTGGTATCTATGTGAAACCTTGAAATTTATAACTATTTGTGCATGTCAAAAATTTGATAAACATGGTGCAGCTTGTATTTGAGCTCATGTTTTCTATTCCTAGAACCTCAGCTTAGAGCACTTTGTGAAATAGAATTTTTACGTAGTTACTTTTTATAGCAGACATCACATCATGTTCAAGAAAAAATTTCCATCAGAGCTCAAGGAGAAAGTAAATATCGATGATACCAGCAGTTCATGCAAAAAAGAGATGCTAAAAATCTAATGCCATGTTTAAATCTCCTGTCTACATAAAGTTTATAAGTTGTGGTGACATTGGAGGAATTTGTTTTGTTTTGTTTTTTAAGTAGAGTTTTAGTGAGAACTATATTTTGCTGTAGGCATGGTTTTGCTATCCTGTATATTCAAGTCAAGGGAAAGAAGATTTATGAAGACAATTCAGGAAGTTTCAAAATTGTCCTCTGCAATTTAAGACTGGTGAGTAAATCATGCCTGACAACAGATCGGGGTGGGGAAATATGCATCATCAGAGATTTCCTGGGTCAAAAATGCATTATAGTCTCCTGAGGAGAAGCAGGTCTCACAGGTTGGAGACGCTGTGTAGGCATCTCTCAGTTCTCTAAGAGTACAACTTCAGGGTCAAATGGACTTCAGCAAAAAGCTTTATGTTACTTCAGATGTTTAGTGTTTAAGACAAGATTGAGGAGTGTCCAGCCACAATAGACAATGTGACTGCAAATGAGAGGTCCAAGTAGCAGAGAAACTCACAACCAAGTTCCATTACTCAGCCACTTTTGAGGACAATCACACCCGGAGACTGTGGCATTGTGCCTCTAGAGTTTTACACAAGTTGCTATTTTTGCCCACCTTTTCTCTGCTATTCATGATTCTGATCTTCTTGTACCCATTCTATACTGGTGGGTTATGAAAGAGATATTACAATCTGAGAAATGAGCCCAGATGTGAAAAGTGGAAATATAAAAATAGTCAACCCCCACCAACTCCACCCCTCTACACGCAAACTTGCCAACTTTGGTTGGGGAATGGGAAGTTTTGACTTGAAATAAAGTCTAAAGTTTTTACAATGTCATTAGAATGAACATCACTATTACTTATTTATTTTTAATAGATTTTTTTACAGCAGTTTCAAGTTCACAGCAAAGCTGAGTAGAGAGTATGAAGGATTGCCATAAACTCCTTACCCCATACATGCCCACAATACTTCATGACTACCAATATCCACCACAGAGTGAGTGGCACATATGTTATAGTCAATGAACCTATTCAACACATTATTATCACCCAAAGTCCAATAACTTACATGAATGTTCACTTCTGGGGTTGTACATTTTGTGGGTTTTGGCAAATCTATAATGACATTTACCTATCATGATAGTAACATATAGAGTAGTTTCACTGCCATAAAAACACTCAATGATCTGCTTATTCAACCCTTGGCACCACAGATTCTTTTATTTTCTCTGTAAGTTTTCCTTTTCCAGAAAGTCACAGAATTTGTATCATGCAGTATATAGCCTTTTCATTTTGTCCTTTTTTACTTCGTAATATGCATTTAAGGTTCTTTCATGTTTTTTTTTCATGGCTTGTTGCCTGCATGTATTACAGTTTATTAACCTTTTCAGCTAATAAATAATATCTGTAGATTTTCAATAAACATACAAATACTGGTATATATATATAT
>NW_006286005.1:744049-752831 GCF_000327345.1 Myotis davidii
TATATATATATCAATTCATTTGGGTAAATACCAGGAAGAACAATTGCTGGATCATAGGGTAAGAGTATATTAATTTTGTAATAAACTCTCTGTTTTCCAAAATGGCTGTACAATATCACATTCCCACCAGAAATGAATGAAAGTTCCTGTTGCTCCACATCCTGATTATGATTTGTGTTGTCAGTGTTTTATAGACAAATTTATTATTGATCAAAGGATATTGTATCACAAGGAAGTGAATATGAACTCAGGATATTTTGCCAAAATTTCTCTTGAAGTGTTCAATTATTAGCCCTACAAATTAATATAAAAGAAAAAGAGAATTGCCCAGTGGGTATGGCTCAGTATGGAGCATCAACCTATAAATGAAGGAGGTCATGGTTTAATTCCTGTCAAGGAATATGCCTGGGTTGCAGGCTCTGTCCCTGATGTGGGGGATGCAGGAGATGGCTGATTGATGATTCTCATCATTGATGTTTTTCTCTTTTTCTCTCTCTCTCCCTCTCCCTCCCACTCTGAAATCAATATATATATGAAAAAGAAAAAAAGAATTAAGTAAAGTCCCTGAATGATATATCTAAAGGGTGATGTTCATACATTATGTTACATAATTAAGATATCTCAAAAACCCCACAATCCAATTAAAAAATGAAAAGAAGATCTGACAGACAATTATCCCAAGAAGATATACAAATGGCTAACAGATACATAAAAAAATGCTCAATTTCACTAGCTATTAGGGGAATGCAAATCAAAATTACAATGAGATATTAGATTATTAGATTGGCTACTATCAACAAGACAAGTAATAACAAGTGTTAGAGAGGCTATGGAGAAAAGGGAACCCTCATTCACTGTTGGTGGGTATATCAACTAGTACATCTGCTATGGCAAATAGTATGGAGGCTTCTCACAAAATTAAGAACATAGTTTCTTTAGATTTCATATATATATATATGAAAACCAGTACTTGTATGTTTATTGAAAATCTAAGTTATGACCCATACTCTTACCATATGCTTCTGAGTATCTACCTGAAAAATTTGTAAACATTTATTTGCAAATATATATGAACCCCTATATTCATTGCAACATTATAAATGATGGCCAAGACATAGAGACAACCAAAGTACCCTTCAATAGATGATTGAATAAAGAAGATGTAGTACATATATATAATGGAATACTACTCAGCCATAAGAAAAATGAAATACTGTCATTTGCAAAATCATGGATGAATCTTGAGGGTATAATGCTAAACAGAGCAAGTAAGAAAAACACGAGAACCTTATGATTTCACTCATATGTGGAAAATGAAATTGAAAGCAACAAATGAACAAACTAAAACTCATGGACACAGACCATAGTATGTTGGCTACCAGAGGTAAAAGGGGATGGGGGTAATTAAAGGTAAAGATGGTCAAATATATGGTGATGGAAGGAGATTGGACATTGCGTTGTGACCACACAATACAATATATAGATGATACATCATAGAATTCTATGCTTGCAACCTATATAATTTTAGTAACTAATGTCATCCCAATAAACAAAATTTTTAAAAAGAAGGTATTTCTACACTACCTAATTTAAAGACCTTTAAATTTAATATAATTAGTCTATCCATGTTTTAATGGCATCTCAGGCTGAATTCAGCCTGCCATTTCATAAATTTGGGGACATTAAAAATTATTGGCGTAAATTTGTCTTAAGAATATTCATAAACCAAAGAACTTATAAACTTATATGCATAGCCCCTTGGACAAGGGCAATAGGACAGTGAAGACATGGGGAGGGGGTAGGAGCTTGGAGGAGGGGTAAAGGACGGCAGGGGACTGGGAGATATCTGTAATACTATTAACAATAAAACTATATTAAAACAAGAATATTCATTTGTTTTATTCTTTAACATTAACAAAGTACTTTTATAGAATATCTCAGACATTATGTAAAGGTGGAGATAAGTGTATAAGTAAAACATGACTTTCATCCTTAAATGATATATTAGTGAAAGTTGTTTTGGCTAAATATGACAGAAACGCTGCTCACAATGCTTAAACATCGGTGGAGATTTATTGCTCAAATAACTAGTAAGTCTAGTAGTAGAACTGGCTTTAAGACCTTAGGGTTCGTTATGAGCCTTTCTGTCTCTTTGTCTCATGTCTCTTCAGAATGTAATACATCTTTGTATATTGTCCTAATCACTCTTTGCCTAACTACAGATGAATTCCATCAGGATGGTAAAGGTGAGGACATTGCTGCAAAAGTTCTAAAAATACATACTAGTAATTTCCATTTTACCATGACCAGAAATGAGAGAGCTTTTCTCTGTCTATGCATGCCCTTTAAAACCCTTATTAGATTGGCTTTGGCTATAACATCATTTATGTTTCTTTTTGTGGAATATTATGCTTAGAGTTAAAGAATGAGATAATAGTTGAAGAGCACAATGACTATACATGACCAGGAATTGAAAGACTCACGACATTCACCAAGGTGTACTTACATAGGTTTTAATGAGGATAAGGACATGATAAATTAAGAGAAAAGAGTCACCGGTGAGAATTGTGGACCTGAAGATTTCCTGATGAAGCAACCCACGTCCCTTTTATAGTTGCGCAGAAAGTGCTTCAGCTCTGAATTATGCACCACCAACATATGTGCAAGAAATCTTGGTTTAAAGAGAAATTGTGCAAAAGTTTCCAGTGGGGTATTTTAAACCCTACTGATCAGAAAGCTAACCCAGACCATGAAAACAGTTAAAACAGGAATAAGCCACCAATCTATATTCCCAAACAATTAAAAAACAAAAGCAAAAAACAAACTGGTTCAGAATGTCACCAAAGAAGCTCCGAATTTTAAACAGCAAATTATAGATTGTTATGTAACTTCATTATTTTTATCTTGGACAAAAATCAGTACTAGACTTCCAAATGTCCCCAAAGATGAGCAGAGAACTCACCTATGTAAGTGGAATTTAACTATCTTATGTGAAGTATGTGTTACAGGGTATAAGGAGGGCATGCTTTCGTATGGTGTGAAAGTATGAACAACTTTATATACTATTGGGAAAGATCAAAAGGAAAGCAAAAGTTCAAAGACCCAGGTTAGAAAATAAATTATTACTTGAATAAGTAAGGTAAATGAAGAACTTGATAGGATGGGATTAAAAAAAAAAGATGGATGATGCACTTAATTAAATTTTTTAAAAAAAGAATAGCTTTTAGATGAGGAAGAAGTAGATAAGAACTGATGTAGACAAGCAGGTTGTAGTTTGTAAGAGGAAGATGTCTAACCCTGTCTGGGTGGAGAAATGACAAGAAAAGGGGCAGACTTGTGAAAAACACCTGCCATTCTGAGTATGGTACCAGAGATTTTCAGGATACAAGTGATACAATTCCAGAAGAGAAAGATCTTTTATCCTTTGTTGTATTCTAGAATGATTCTCTTTGCTTTGCTTCAGAGGAGCCTGAATTGTATGTTTATCTGTCTTTAGAAAGATTCTATCTAATTCAATCTTTATATGTATAGTTGTCATATATACATATTTATTCATCTAGACTTGAAAATATCAGTAAGAGGCTAACTGATAATTGGGCCTAATCAACTTCCCTGATCCATTTTTTACCATGCATAATGCACTGGGGTCCCAGAGGGTCCTAGCTTTTCCCACTGAAGGAACATTGAGTTGCTAAGGTTACAATGACTAGGAGGAGTTTGGAGTTAGAAAAAAGAGTCAGGGGCCTGATACCTTGAAAATGACAGGGAACTATACAAAAGACACTGGAAAATGACCAGTCCAAGAGTCAAATAATTATATTTACTCTAAAGAAGAGACCGCCAAGGACCCAGAGAACAGCATATAGCTCCCTTTAGCCATAAAGGCACACGTCCCCTTTAAACAACCAGAGACTATCTTGGGGAAGAGAAAAGGAATATTACTAATCTGAAGACTCAATTTGGTAACAAGTAAAGTCATGCAAAGACATCATTTGAAATGGTACTAGATCTGTTAAACTAAATGATTTAAATGAAAATAAAAGGAACGCTGTTTGAAGCAGTAAGTCTGAATGAATACTACTTAGTAAATATAGGGTACTCCACACCTTGAGAAATATGGTGGGAGAGAAGATTCTATTTCTTATCAGAATAATTTTCAATGCCATTTCGTTGTGTTCCCAATTATTTATTACAAAGTTCCAGCTTTGAAAAAAACCAAACTAACGTTCTTTACAATTCTGTTACCTGCTATGAGTACTTTAAAATCTTTTATTGTCATTTTTATTAAATAAGTAACCAAGTGATGTTGCCTGATAACTCATAATGCTATTTATAGTGACCCCCAAAACTTGAATAGTGGCCCCAAAAGTTTATGCCTACCTGGATCCTCAGAATTTGATTTTATTTGGAAAGTCTTTCCAGAAGTAATTAGTTGGAGGAGGTCATATTGGATTGGGGTGAGCCCTAAATACAATGATGAGAGTCCCTAGAAAAGAAGAGAGGAAAGACAGAAGGTCATGTGAATAAGAAGGCAGAGCCCGGCCGGCATGGCTCAGTGGTTTCTATATATCTCTCTCCCACTTTCTTCCTCTCTGAAATCAATAAAAATATACTTCAAACAAAAAGAAGGCAGAGATTGGAGTGACTTTTCTACAAGGTAAGCAATGCCAAGAATTGTGGGAGAGTCATCAGAAACTAGAAAGAGACAAAGAAAGATTCTTCCCTAGAGGCCTTCAGAGGCGGAGGGCGTTGTCGACTTCCAGGACGGCTGAGCAATATCTTATACTTTTGTGTTCTGAGAAACTGCTAATTGCGAAGGACTCCCTGTGTATTCTGAGAACACACCACCTGCACCCTGTCTTCACTCTTCTTTATAACTCTGCTAAGAGTTCCCATTCATACCTCCTCTGTTTAACTTGTCTCTATAAAACCTCAGGCCCTGTTACCTTTCTTGAAACATTTCTCATTAATAAACAGTCTACCTATTGCAATAGACTGAATCAAATACTTTCCTTAATTGCTTTGTACATTTTTATATTTCAACCCTGCCTAAGGAACATTTTGGTATAAAAGTATCAAAAGTACAGAATATGAATTTCTTGGGGGGCAAGGGGGTAAGAGAAGAAAAAAGAACAGAGGAAATTACAAAATGATTACCTGAGCTCAGTGAGAGTTTATTGTTTTAACTGAAAGAGACTCTGTACTTCTCTCTCCATGAAACAAAAGGGTGTTATAAGAAAAATATCCCTTATATTAATACTAAACAGCTTGACCCCTTTTGCTATTCAGACTATTGGTAAATTACCTGAATTCAATTGGCTAATATATAGCAGAGCCATGAAATGGGCTTACATTACATTTTTACTTTCATATAAGACATAAAAGCACAAGTGCCCAATCACAAAGGCTGAGTGATTCATTTATATCAACATATTTGATTTACAAGAAAGATATGCATCTTCCATACATAAAATATTTTCTGAAGGAAGGTATGTTTTTTAAAAAAATCCTCTTCTTAAATTAGTGTATATTTTCCAGAATATTAAGGGAGGACAAGTACATGAGTTGGTGTGAACAATAATTGAATACTTTTAGCAGAGCCTTAGTAAATAGAATGAAAAATATAAACAATTAATTTTACAAATATGATTTAAGCCATTGTTAGTTGAAATGCATATTTACAAGAAACTTTTTGGGTTCTAGAGAATACATATAATATTATTAAAATCATTAGTCCTACAGCAGTGTGATACAATTATCCCTTTAACCCTTTCATACCTCACTTTCATTATAAGAAATGATGGGCAACTTTTGATGTCGACCTTTTTTGGTCTCACATTTCAGGTTGCAAACATTGCCTCCACTGAGATAACTAGCTGCTTTAGTCAAGCTGAGATAAAATCAATTTTTCAGAGCAGACTTATGATCTTTTCCTTACTGACTATAATTTAACATTTTCAAAAAGTTACACAGGATTGTTGCTTCACATAATTCCTATAGACTCTGATAGAAACTATACTGATTAGTTTCACAGTCTCTAGCCTTTGGATAAGAGGGGGAAAAAAAACAACCTAAGTATTATGGGTAGCAAGAAGAAGCCTAAGACAATACAGATAAGAGTGGTAATTTTTCAAGATCAGCAGTAATCTGCCAGTTACTCTAAAAGATGTAATGAAGATAATGATCTTACTATATAGGTAAATAACCTCCCTTTAAACTCTAGCTAACCTAATTGGATAGTTCTGTGATAGGTTAGTTGTCATTAAGGAAAATTTAAGCAAACAAGCAGATTACTTCTGATGTTTCAGATACATATTTTGTTTCATCTCCATTTGTTCCTGCTCATGGTCCAATATTTCGTTCTTTTTCCACTGATGAGACAGACATATGTTAAGAGGATAAAGGGCTTAAGTCAAGTAGGTTGCTTGCTACCTTTGAATACCAGCAGGTATGAATTTGGGTATGAAAAAGGAAAGAGATGAGAGGTGACTCACGTCAATGAAACAATACAGACATACATTGCACATTTAGGAAGGTTATTTAGTTGGGTTGCTAATTACATAAGTTGGGACTCAAGCTTTTTTTAATGTTCTTCTGTCTGCTTCAAGGAAATGTACGTGCTCTCCTTTGTCATATTCAAGAAGTTAGCAAGCAGCACTTAGAATACCAATATTGAAAATGGAGAGTGGCGGGGACACAAGATTAGCATTTGTATTGTTATATCAAGCAAAATATTCATCACTTAAACCAAGCTGAGTTACTAAATGCCAATTTGAAAACCATAAAATGTCTTCAACAAATATATTACAATCAAGAAGAGTGGGCTAAATATTTTTTCACATCATTTACCAGTGATTGTTGTAAATGTACTTCCACCTTAATTAATAAAAGATGATTTCAAAATGAATAAAACACAAAGGATTTCCTTCCAGTACTTGGCCTAATGATGAATAAATGAAGACAAGAGAATTCTATTGTTATATAAAGACTTTTTTTTTCTTAAAGGTGAGCTAAAATGGCTTTTAACAATACACAAAGAAAATGTGTTTTACTAAAAAGAAAAATCTCCATACACTGTATTTGACAGTAAAGCTAAAAGAAATCTGTAGAAATAAAGTCTTTTAAAAATACTTCTTTATTTGTAAGCATTCTGATTAACTGATTGAGAAGAGAACAAAGATATTTTTCTACCTCAGATTTAAAAAAAAGTTAAAAATAAATGCAGTTAATACAACTGCAACAAAAGAATTAGTCAAGTGAAATAGTCAATGTTACAGACTGAAGAGATAGCAATAATCATAACAAAAGAAGTTTTAAAACAGGGAAAGAAGTAAAAATGCAATTTACTATTGTGTTAGGGGGCATTTTATATACTGATGAAGGAAAAGTCTCAGCATATTTCAGGTATCCATGTATATTTCCATGTCAAGGGCAACTATTCATTTAAAGAAAATATTTTAGGAGAGAGAAATTTATATCCTTATCACTTTATTAATGTTTAGTGTTGTGATTAAATGAAGATGAAAACACATTTTTCTTGTAATACTAAGGTAAAGGTTCAGTCTGTCATTAATAGTTTGGTGCTCATATCCCTTGGCCTTTTGGCTAAGATCTAAGGTATCATCTGTTCTTATCAGTTTAATAGATTGCTGATCTTGTGAAGTCATATGCAGTACAAACTTTACATTCTTATGGGGGGGAAATGATTGTACAAGGGAAAAAAAAACACCTCTAAGACTCCTATGGGCATTAATTTTTTTAAAAATATATTTTATTGATTTTTTACAGAGAGGAAGGGAGAGAGATAGAGAGTTAGAAACATCGATGAGAGAGAAACATCGATCAGCCGCCTGCTGCACCTTTCCCACTGGGGATGTGCCTGCAACCCAGGTACATGCCCTTGACCGGAATCAAACCTGGGATCTTTCAGTCGGCAGGCTGACGCTCTATCCACTGAGCCAAACCGGTTTCGGCAGCATTAATTTTTAACTTAAAAAATATGTGGTATAAAATCAACTAACAGAGAAACAAAAGAAAAAACTACAAATCATAAGAAATCCACACAACCTTATGCACCATTGAAACCAAAGTGCTGAGTTTGGGTCTGAGTTCATTGTCTCACAAAATCAAAGAATGAGCTCATGGACAAAAATAGTTAGTGGAAGCAAAATTTATTAAGAAATAGGCTCCTGCACAGGGAGTAGCAGGGACGGGGGCAAAAGCAGGTTGAGAGTGAAGCTTCTTTGTCTCAGGTTCCACAGTCCGCTTCCCCTTAAGCCAGTCCTGGGAAAGGTGCAGCCGGCGTTCCAGGGGAGCCCAAAGCAAGCTGGTTTCAGGAGCTTCTGTTCCATGTTGCAGTCAAGTGTAGTTCAGCATCCAAGCTACTTAAAGTCTATTAGGTCCATGTGAGGAGTCCCATATGGCCATAAGCCAGATGGGCACAGGGAAGCATGTCCCCTGCCACAGGAAGCCAGGAACCCAGTGCACCAGAGAGAGAAGAAAGTGTGCTTCTTTGTCTAGCAGTGGTTCTCAACCTCCCTAATGCCACGAGCCTTTAATACAGTTCCTCATGTTGTGGCGACGCCCAATTTCATTGTTACAAGTTAAACATAATTAAAGCATAGTGATTAATCACAAAAACAATATGTAATTATATATGTGTTTTCCGATGGTCTTAGGCGACCCCTGTGAATGGGTCGTTCGACCCCCAAACGGGTCGCGACCCACAGGTTGAGAACCGCTGGTCTAGGGCATGTTTAGTCATCTTGTATACCCAGCCCGC
>NW_006286005.1:752901-754225 GCF_000327345.1 Myotis davidii
CCCAAGTTCCTGCCCACAGGACAGACCTGATTGAGGACTGCCACTTCAGTTCCAAGGTGATATCACTGTTCCCACCAACCCGGGTTGCCCTACCGACTCCGGCCTGGCTGGGTCTAGTTTTCCCCACTCAGCTGGGTTGACTTAGCAACTCCTGCCTAGCTGGGTTCAGTGCTAGGTCCTTTTGTTTGTCTCTGTGGTGCAGTCAGCAAGCTGCATTCTGTTATTTCACAAGATTCTGTTACTCCTGGACTTTCCTGTGTGCTATTCCCTCCCTGACTCCCTAACCCTCTCATTATTTAGTTAAAGCAGCTTCTGAATTTTAAAAATTTAGGGAGATTTTCAAAGGAAAAGTGATGAGCTAGTATGACAAAAATGTTTTTATTCTGTTTAGCTGAGATAGAATTTCTAATAGAAATAAGGAAGTGATGTAAGCCTTCTGCTCATAAAAAGCTATCACCAAATGTATGATGGAATGTCACAAAGAAAAACACACATTTAAAACTCAAGTTCCTGCCCACAGGACAGACCTGATTGAGGACTGCCACTTCAGTTCCAAGGTGATATCACTGTTCCCACCAACCCTACCGACTCCGGCCTGGCTGGGTCTAGTTTTCCCCACTCAGCTGGGTTGACTTAGCAACTCCTGCCTAGCTGGGTTCAGTTCTAGGTCCTTTTGTTTGTCTCTGTGGTGCAGTCAGCAAGCTGCATTCTGTTATTTCACAAGATTCTGTTACTCCTGGACTTTCCTGTGCTATTCCCCCTCCCTGACTCCCTAACCCTCTCATTATTTAGTTAAAGCAGCTTCTGAATTTTAAAAATTTAGGGAGATTTTCAAAGGAAAAGTGATGAGCTAGTATGACAAAAATGTTTTTATTCTGTTTAGCTGAGATAGAATTTCTAATCGAAATAAGGAAGTGATGTAAGCCTGCTCATAAAAAGCTATCATATTGAGTTCCAAAAAAATTTAATTGAGATTTAGAAGGATCCAGTGGTAAGCATTTTGGTGTCATGACACCACGATGCTTGAAGCAACATTTCCAGATCAGTACTGCAGCTTATTGGTGTATGTATTTATGATACACCGATGAGTTTTATTGTTGCCCAGAAATGTGGATGGTTTTCTTGAACCCAGGATGAGTTAATATTAAAATTTAACCTGGGCTAGCACTTTGGAAAGTTTTATGCATTTCTAACCTGATTATTTGCCTTCTCTAAAAAATATTTTTTTAAATTGAATCTTTATTGTTCAGATTATTACAGTTGTTCCTCTTTTTTTCCCCCATAGCTCCCCACCCCCCCGCTCCCACCCCCCCCTCTCCCCCTA
>NW_006286005.1:755270-758813 GCF_000327345.1 Myotis davidii
GTGTTGATAGAGTGGCTTTCTGTGCTAGGTGTCCTATAGGGCCCAGTGGCTCAACCTCCCCAATTACCTGAGGTGGACACTCTTGGTGCACCCCTTTGGGGGCTTTGTGCACAGTCTTGTTGTAGTTAAGCCTTGATTGTTGTAGGTATCACTGGGTGGAATTGACCTCCAGGCCAATTGGCCATGAGAATCAGCTGTGTCTACAGTGGGAGAACTTCTGTGGTGGAAACACCCTTATGGGGCAAGACTTGCTTCAGTGGGGCTTTGGTGCTGACTAAGTCTTCCCCCTGAGTGTGTCCCTTGTGGATCTGAGGCATTGTACTCTGGATGGTCCCACTCAGACCACTGTGTACATTGGCACTTGGATCTCTAAGGAGGTGCTAATTTAGCCTCTGCCTGAGGCTACCCAGCAGTAGCTATGGAGAGATCTGCAGATTCCTCTTTATTTGGGATTTGGAGGTGCCTAGATGAGGCCCAGCTGTGAAGCAATGCAAGCTCTGTGGGGCTTTTGGCCTTCTTTTGGTTGTTCTGGGTCTCTCTGACCCAGCTGCTGTTTGTTAGGTAATTTCAGATTTCAATGGGCCAGACAATTCATATGTAGCTATTTCTTTCCTACACATTATCTCATATGATAGCCTTCTTGATTTCTTGTTAGCCTTGCTACCTTTCTGTCTTTTTGCCTTTATGGGAATTAGTCTACTTTTTCTTTAAGAAATTATGAGCAGAAGATATAGCAAGTAATTAGTAAAGTAAATAGCAAGTATCAAGTGAGGGAAAATATTATAAATCCATAGTATAATATATTCCACCAGAATATAAGTTCCATGAAAACCAGTGCTATGATTTTTACAGAATTTTATATACCTTGGGCCAGTTATATTGAACATGTTCAATAAATGTTTTTAGAATAAAATAATTGATGTGTTAACTCTTTTTCTTTATTTCCTGAGCCTTTCAGATTGTTTAGGGATATTTAAGGGTACCACTGAGTGCACTCACCAAACTTTTTAAAGAATTTTTTGCCAAATATCAAGGGAGAATTATTTTTCATTTTCTAATTTACAAAGTAATTGGTCTCTTTATAGGACATTGAATGAAAATTGTCATAAGTCTTAAGTGACAGACATCAGTTGAAAGTTTTTCCCCAATGTCATCGTATTTTATACTTGTGATAATAGTAAATATTAATTAGCTTCGTGCTGGGAAGCTTTCTCTCCTTGAAATGTTTCATGGATCTGAGAAATACTTCAGACCCTTTTCCTCATTCCACATCCCCTAAAAAAGGTGGTAGATAAAATATGTTTATTTCTGTTCAACTTTTGTGAATAAAAACTGTTCAGCACTTCCCTATGTTTGGGGTGATTTGCTTTTCTTATTTATACCTAAGAATATGCAGATGGCATTCAATTACAATGTTTACTAGTATATGTATATTTCCCGTATTCTCTAATTGAAATATTACTAAATAGCAAGCTTGAAAAAAATTTCATAACATCATTAAAATATTTGAAAAATTCTGTTTTCTGTCTCTATTATAATTTCTATATATTATCTCATTATAATTAAATATCCTAGACCATGCTTGCCTCATAAGTGTTTGGAAGTCCCATTATTCAGAGATAAATAAAAAAATTGCCACATGGTAAATGGCCAAAAGGCTTCCCAAGCCTGCTGACACATGATTTGCCAAATGTCCCTTGGAGCATCAACTGTTGTGCAGGCATCACCCAGTGAAATGTGTTTTGCACCAGATTTCCTCAGACTGCTTTGTTTCTTCAACTGACAAAAACTATAGCAAAATTTTAATTTTGGAATATGGTTCTGTTCCAAAGATATCCAGATAATTGAGTAATATGAATGGGATCAAGGAATTTAAGATGATGAACTCTATAGTTAGGAAGACCTCATGATGTTAGGGTTAATATACTTCATCATTTTGTGATCACCAATTAGTATGGCCATTAACAAACATTGCTTTGCATGTAGTAATATGGCATGTGTCCTCTTCTGGGGCCAGTAACATATCTCCTTTTGGACACCTTATCATTTTGACATGCTATCAATTGTATCTGGAATATAACTTAAAAGTCTGCAAGCACATTGTATAAACTTATTTAAAAAAAAAACAGCTGAAGTGTGTTGTATTGAAAGATATACACATTTTATAAGATTTGGGTATGAAAAGAGTTTTGTGGATACCCACAAACTGGTTCTAAAATTTCAATGGAGCCGAAACCGGTTTGGCTCAGTGGATAGAGCGTCGGCCTGCAGACTGAAGGGTCCCAGGTTCGATTCCAGTCAAGGGCATATACCTGGGTTGCGGGCACATCCCCAGTGGGGAGTGTGCAGGAGACAGCTGATCAATGTTTCTCTCTCATCGATGTTTCTAACTCTCTACCTCTCTCCCCTCCTCTCTGTAAAAAAATCAATAAAATATATTCTTTAAAAAAAGAGATTAAAAAAAATAAAGTTTCAATGGAGAGGCAAAAGACTCAGAATAGCCAAAATAATACTGAAAGAAAACAAAAACAGAAATCAAAGTTGGAAGACAGACACTATTCAACTTTAATACTTACTATAAAACTAGAGTAATAAAGATAGTGTGATATTGGCAAGGGAATAGACAAGTAGACCAATGGAATAGAGTCCAGAAATAGACCCTCATAAATATAGCCAATTAATCTTTGACAGAACAGAAAAGGCAGTGCAATGAACCAAAGGTATTCTTCTCAATAAATGATGCTGAAACAACTGGACATCCACGTAAAAGAAGATAAATCTACACACAGATCTTATAGACTTCACTAAATTTAACTCAAAATGAATCACAGACCTACATGTAAAATACAAACAAAACTATAAACCTCCTAGAAGATAAGATAGGAGCAAGCCTAGATGACCATGGATGTGGTGATGCCTTTTTATAAATATCACCAAAGGCATTATCCATTAAAGAAAGAATTGATAAGCTAAATTTCATTAAAATTTAGCATTTCTGCTCTGTGAAAGACACTGTTAAGAGAATGGGAAGACAAGCCTCATTTTGCAAAAAGAAAATATTTGCAAAGGACACTTCCAATAAAAGTCGTATCCAAAATATACAAAGAATTCTTAAAACTGACAACCCAGCCCTAGCTGGTTTCACTCAGTGGATAGAACATTGGTCTGAGGACTGAATGGTCCCAGGTTTGGTCAAGGGCTGTTCCTGGCTTGTGGGCTCAATCCCCAGTAGGGGGCAACTGTTCCTTGCTTGTGGGCTTAATCCTCAGTAGGGGGCATGCAGGAGGCAGTTAATGATTCTCTCTCATCATTGATGTTTCTCTCTTTCTTTCTCCTTCCTCTCTGAGATTAATAAAAATATATTTTTTAAAAGCTGACAACCCAAATAAAAAATGAGCCAAAGACCTTAAGAAGACACCTCACCAAAGAAGATATATGAATGGCAAATAGGCATCCTATCTAATAAAGAGGTAATAAAGAGGACATCCCTTGAGGGGTCCCAGATTGGAGAGGTTGCAGCTGGGCTAAGGGACACACTTCCCC
>NW_006286005.1:759292-763718 GCF_000327345.1 Myotis davidii
ACTAACAAAACCAGTGGTTGCCAGAGGGTGGGAGTGGGCACAGATGAACAGAAAGAGCACAGAGGATTTTGAAACAGTGAAAATTCTCTGCATGATACTATAATGATGGATACATATCAGTATACACTAGAGACCTGGTACACGAATTCAAGCTTGGGTGGGGTTCCTCCTCCTGGCCAGGTATGAGGGTGATGGGGGCCAGCGAGGAGGGACCGTAGAAGGTTGGCTGGCCACAGGAGGTTGGCTATGGGAGTGTACTGACCACCAGGGGGTAGCTCCTGTGTTGAGTGTCCGCCCCCTGGTGGTCAGTGTGTCATTGGCGGGTCTAATGGTCACTTAGGCTTTTATATAGAGAGATTTTTTCCAAACATATAGCGTGAACCACAGTGCAAACTATAGTTGGTTATGATGTATCAATTTAGGTTTATCAATTGTAGTAAATGTACTATTCTGGTAAGGGGTATTGATAATAGGGGAGGCTATGCATTTGTGTGGGTTGGATAAAATGTAAATCTCTATACTTCCTTTCATTTTGTTGTGAATTTAAAACCACTCCAAAAAATAAAGCCTTAGAAAAATTAAAAGGTTGGCTTGAAAGTAAAGTCACATACAAATTATATTTAAAAAGGAGGTAGTATATAGAAAATATATTAAAAAGAGGGCTATTCTGCAAGGCCTACTTGTCAGATAGATTAGTATTGGGTACAAGATAATAACAGTTATGGCCAATAAAATGTCCACTAGTATTGTGGCTTATAAGTTCTCCACAGACCTACTTTAAACATATCTTAAATTGGGCATTAATCTGTTCTTCCTAATTCAAGTAGTTTTATTTTGCACCGGGCCTCTAGTATTATATATAAAATGAATCACAAGGGGGAATATGTATACTAAGAAATAAACATTTTAGAGTTGGGGATTCTCAGGAACATGACTTGGAATATCTTTTTTTTTTCTTTTTTTTTCTTTTTTTTTAGTTTAGCACCATTTATTAAGTGAGAAGCAAAGTTGTAGTAGCTGCTGTGTGTCAGCCTGTTCTTAAAACATAAAATGCTCTTCCAATTCCTCTTGTCCAGGACAGAAGAATCTTCCAGGTAGCATGCCAACAGAACAAGAGACTTGGATGATGCCAGCTTCAATGATGGTGCCATCCACAGAGGGAGAAGGTCATGGTACATTCAACCGCTTCTTCCAGAGGTTTTGAAAAAGGAGCCTTTGGGGGCCCAGCCTGCCTGGCATTTTGATGCTGTCGGTGTGGGTTTTGTATTCCATAATGGTGTTGGGAGGTAGATTAAGCACTCGCCGAAGCGTATCCCGGATTCGGGCTGTGGTTGCTTGGTCGCTGGCAGTCTTATTCCATATTGAAATAATGTCCTCCTGAAACCGGACAGAGACTACAGCCCCACAGATCTCCTCCCCAACCATGAACTGTTCCCCCAACATGGCCAGGATGAGATTCTCCCAGCAACGCGATGCCAAGCCCTTCCGCAGCCGAATAATCCACTTGCCACCATTTTTATTTGCATCATCCTCCCACATGGGTTTAATTCCTTCTTTGAAGAGATGGAAGTCACTGTGGCCTGTCAGGTCCCCAGGACGTACCATGTGGCTGTAAAACCTCCAGAATTGCTCCACAGAAGCAAAGGTGCCAATCTGATATCCCGTTCATAGCTCTGTGAGCTGGTGGGTCGGCCGGGGGTTCTCCTGGAGTACCAGAAAGTGTAGTTGTACTGCAAGGGATGCTCTGCTGGTCCCGGGACAACAGCCTTCCTCTTGCTGCTGCTCTGACTTTTGTCCCGTTCCATTTTTTCCTTCTCACCATCTTTCTGTGTGCTGTTTTCTTCATTCTGATCATGGTCACCACTGTCATCATCTTTCAATGCGTCGAACTTGTTCATCCTCTCGCTGTCGCCACTGCCTCACGGAGTCGACTTGGAATGTCTTGATAAGTATTACTGTGTGTATGTGAGCAATTCTCCCTGTTGTGGCTCGTATGCATTGTCCTCTACCTTCTTATAAGGTTGGACTGTCTGTACCCACCAGATTATAGCATGTCCGAAGGTACAGAATCAGGACACGTGTTTCATAACACAGGGAGGCCGTTGTAAAATTTAAATCAGGCTGCACTTTGTTTTTAAAATAATCACTGAATGTCATAGTTATTCATATGGAGCTCCAACTTAACAAATTAGTTCATATAAATTAAAAATATGTTTATAGTCAGCATGGTTTAATGAAAAGATATAGTCTAGAGCAAGAAAACTTTATTTTAAACTCGGGTAAAATTTTTGATTTGCTGTATAATCTTGGGAAAATAGCACATTTCTTTTCTTTTTTAAAAAAATTATTTCTTGTTTAAAATATGTCTCCTTTTCCTCACATTGATCTCTCCCAGGCCACTCCCACCCCCAGCACATGTCCTCGCCCCAATACTATCTGTGTCCATTGATAAGCTTATGTGCATGCATACAAGTCCTTAGGTTGATTTCTTACCTACCCCCCCATCTTCCCTCTGAAGTTTGAAGGCCTGTTCCATGCTTATATGTCTTTGGATCTATTTTTGTTCATCAATTTATGCTGCTCATTATATTCCACAAATGAATAAGATCATGTGATATTAATCTTTAATCGACTGGCTTATTTCGCTCAGCATAATGCTCTCCATGTCCATCCATGCTGTTACAAATGGTAAGAGTTCTTTCTTTTTTACAGCAGCATAGTATTCAATTGTATAAGATGTACCACTAGTTTTAATCCACTCATCTGCTGAAGAGCACTTAGGTTGTTTCCAAATCTTATCTATGGTAAATTGTGTTGCTATGAATGTAGGGGTGCAAATATCCTTTCTTGTTGGTGTTTCTGATTTCTTGGGATATATTCCTGGAGGGAAATTACTGGGTCAAATGAGAGTTCCATTTTTAATTTTTTGAGGAAACCCCATACTGTCTTCCATAGTGGCTGCACCAGTCTGTGTTCCTCCACATCCTCACCAGCACTTGTCGTTTGTTGATTTGTTGATGATAGCCATTCTGACAGGTGTGAGATGGTACCTCATTGTTGTTTTGATTTGCATCTCTCAGATGATTAGTGAATTTGAGCATGTTTTCATATATCTCTTGGTCTTCTGTATGTCCACTTTGAAAAAGTGTCTATTTAGGTCCTTTGCCCATTTTTTGATTGCATTGTTTATCTTCCTTTTCTTAAGTTGTGTAAATTCCCTATAAATTTGGAGATTAGACCCTTATCAGTGATAACATTTGCAAATATGTTCTCCCATGCAGTGGGCTTTCTTGTTGGTTTGTTGATGGTTTCTTTTGCTGATCAGAAGCTTTTTATTTTGATGTAGTCCCATTTGTTTATTTTCTCCTTAGTTTCTTTTGTCTTAGGAGCTATACCAGTAAAGATATTGCTCCAATATATGTCTAATATTTTGCCTATGAATTCCTCTAAGATTTTTATGATTTCTTGTCTGATATTTAAGTCATTTATTCATTTTTTGCTTATTTTAGTTTATGGTGTAAGTGGGTGGTCTAGTTTCATTTTGTTGCATTTATCTGTAGAATTTTCCCAGCACCATTTATTGAAAAGACTATCTTAACTCCAACGTATGCTCTTGCCTCCTTTCTCAAATATTAATTGAGCTTGGGTCAATTAATTAATAGCTTGGGTCAATTTCTGGGTTTTCTATTCTGTTCCATTAGTCTATTTATCTGTTCTTGTGCCAGGACCAGGCAGTTTTGAGAACAGTGGCTTTGTAACATAGCTTGACATCTGGTATTGTGATCCCTCCAACTTTGTTCTTCTTTCTTCAGAATTGTTGTGTCTATTTGAGGATCTTCTTTTTTCCATTTAAATTTGGAATTCTTGGTCTTTAAAATATGTCGTTGGTATTTTAATGGGGATTGGATTGAATCTATTGATTTCTTTGGGTAGTATGGGAATTTTATTGATGTTGATTCTATCAATCCATGAACACGGTATATTCTTCCATTTGTTTATGTTTTCCTCTATTCTTTTTTCAGTGTTCTGTAGTTTTCCAAGTGTAAGTCTTCTACCTCCTTAGTTAAGTTTATTCCTAGGTATCTTAATTTTTGGTGCAATGGTAAATGGGATTGGTTTTTTAGGTTCTCTTTCTATGAGTTCATTACTGGTGTATAAAAAAGTCATAGATTTCAGGGTGTTAATTTTGTATCCTGCTACATTGCTGAATTCATTTATTAAATCTAGTAGCTTGGAGACAAACAAGACGGTGGCATAGGTAAACACCTGAACTTGCTGCTGCGTACAACCACATTAAAACTACAACTAAAAGACAAAACAAATAGCATCCAGAACCATGGGAAGGCTGGCTGAGTGTAAATTCTACAACTAGAAGGAAAGAGAAAAGCGCATTGAGTCCGATAGGAGGTGCAGAGGTGTGGAGGGA
>NW_006286005.1:763766-769175 GCF_000327345.1 Myotis davidii
TTGCTGGTATTTTTTGAGGATTGTATCTTTTATGTTCATAAGGGATATTAGTCTGTAATTCTCTTTCTTTGTAGTGTCCTTATCTGGTTTGGGGATTAGGGTAATGCTGGCTTCATAGAAAAAACTTGGAAGTGTTGCTTCATCTTGAATTTTTTGGAATAGTCTGAGGAGGATAGGTTTTAATTCTTCTTTGAAAGTTTGGTAAAGCTCTCCTCTGAACTGTCTGGCCCAGGACTTTTGTTTGCAGGAAGTGTTTTTATTACTGTTTCAATTTCCTCCAGGGTTATCAGATCAGCCTATTCAGATTTTTTTTATTCTTCCTGATTGAGTTTTGGAAGGTTGTATGTTTTTGGAATATGTACATTTCTTCTAGGTTGACAGATTTGTTGGAATAGAGTTGTTCATAGTATTTTTTTTTTTACAATCCTTTGTATTTCTGTGGGATCTGTTATTTTGCTGCTTACATTTCTGATTTTGTTTATTTGGGTCCTCTCTCTTTGCTTCTTAGTGAGCCTGGCTAGAGATTCATCAATCTTGTTTATCTTTTCCAAGAACCAGCTCTTGGTTTTATTGATTTTTTTTTTTGTCTCTATGTCATTTATTTCTGCTCTGGTCTGCATTGTTTCCTTCCTTCTGCTCACTCAGGGATTTTCTTGTTGCTCTCTTTCTAATTATTTAAGTTGTAGAGTTGGATAATTTATTACCAGTTTTCCTTGTTTATTAAGGTAAGACTGCAGTGCTATCAACTTCCCTCTCAGGACTGCTTTCACTTTGTCCCAAGAGTTTGGATTGTTGTGTTTTCATTTGTCTCCAGGATGTGTTTTTTTCTTCTTTTACATCTTTCATAACCCAATCACAGTTTAGTAACATGCTATTTAGCCTCAACGTGTATGAATTTTTGATTGCATTTATTGTAGTTTATTTCTAATAGTATGCCATTGTGATGTGATAATATTCTTTATATGATTTAAATCTTCTTTAATTTGAAGAGACTTTGCCTGTGTCGGATAATTTATTACCAGTTTTCCTTGTTTATTAAGGTAAGACTGCAGTGCTATCAACTTCCCTCTCAGGACTGCTTTCACTTTGTCCCAAGAGTTTGGATTGTTGTGTTTTCATTTGTCTCCAGGATGTGTTTTTTTCTTCTTTTACATCTTTCATAACCCAATCACAGTTTAGTAACATGCTATTTAGCCTCAAAGTGTATGAATTTTTTATTGCATTTATTGTAGTTTATTTCTAATAGTATGCCATTGTGATGTGATAATATTCTTTATATAGTATGCTATGATGTGATAATATTCTTTATATGATTTAAATCTTCTTTAATTTGAAGAGACTTTGCCTGTGTCCCAATATGTGGTCAATCTTTGAAAATGTCCCATGATAGCACATTTCTTTAAGTCTCAGTTTTCTCAAAGAAAAAGTGAAAACTAACCTATGATTCATGCTAATGACAGAGGAACACTATGTATCTAAAGTACCTTAGAACAATTTTACTCAATATATTAGTATTTTATTATTATATTTAAAAAATAATTTTCTCTAATGTATATTTTCAAAATATTTAAATGCCTATTATTTTTCTGTGTTAACTTTTTCAAGTTAGAGATTCTATATAAAAAGTACTGATGTGTAACTATTTAAGCTATGATCATTGTAATTTGTCATCTTTATTTCTGCTAGTATCCACAAACATAAAGACAAAGTGCATTTTTTATAGTATTCTATCACCTGCTGATTATATTATCACTCATGTTTTACGGAGCCTAATCTTTTCAATGTACAGGGTAGGGTAAAAGTAGGTTTATAGTTGTTTCTACAGAAAATAATACAAACATCTATAATAATAAAAGGGTAATATGCTAATTAGACTGGACATCTTTTGGACGTCATTTTGGATGTCTTTCCTGATGAAGCTGGGGCCTGAGGGAAGCCAGCCTGGGTCCCAGATGCCTGCAGGTGGCCCAAGGGAAGCCAGCTGGGTCCCAGGTGCCAGAGAGAAGCCTGTCCTGGCAGCCAGGTAAAGGAAGGCGTACTCTTGCACAAATTTTTTTGCATCGGGCCTCTAGTTAATAAGTAGTAATACAAGAATAAATTGTTTCATGTACTCACAGCTGTAAACCTACTTTTACCCCACCATATTTTTTCCCCATTTTTATTTTCATCCAAATTTCCAAAGCTGCATAGCTAATTAAGATAATATTCTGTAACAATTTGAATGGAAAATATTAAAAAATGAAAAGTGTAAGCTGAGTCAGTCAGCAAAAATAAACTTATTTTCACTCAGCATCTCTTTTTTCCCCTACATAAAATTTTGTCAAAGATAATGCTGCTTTTCTATTTTTGAGGCACTTTTAAATCATTAAGATAAATGCCATGCTTCATTATTGCTTGATATTATGAGTTTTATTCCAAAGGCTATTTTAGAAATGATATATCCTTTTTCAAGTTTGTGTATGTATAAGCATATTAGTTTTATATATTTAACCTATTATTTATCAGGAGGTTCTCCGTTTCTGACATATACAATATTAAACAGAATTCACCAGCATTCAATTTCAATTCAAAATGCATTTAATTTGTTATGAAAAAATGCCCTTTATTTGTGACACATTTAAATTTGCTAAAGTAGAAGACTCAGTATATTTTCTATCTGAAGGGGAGAGAGGTTAGGTGACATAGTAAATTAACTTTAAGGCTGTCTCTTTTCATCTTGAAGACCTGCAGGTCACATTTACTTATATTGACTTACAAATAGGAAGTATAGTGGCTCCAGAAATCACCCATGTACCACACAAATTGCCAATCATGGAAATCTATTCTCAAAAGAATCTCAAAACAACAACATAAAAAAATGCCACAAATAAAAAATGATATGCTAAGTCTTTACAAGAAGATTTTTGTAGGAGGCATGATGAGTTCTAACGATATTTCTTAATGCCCTCCGTAATGTTTTATAGTGATAAGACTTAGTAATACTTTATCCATTTATTCTTTTCAGTTTAATTTATTGAGAAAACTATGAAACAAGAAAACCCAAGTAAGCTAGTCAAGGTCACTGTCACAGTGTAAATTAGAGCAAGACTCAGAGGAAGCCATTATGTCTGCTGAATCTCTGTCAAAGTTAGTGAAGTCACTGCAATAAACTGAAAACATCTGCTCTGCTGATTCTCTACCTCCTCATTTCACTTAAAATATTTATTATTAATTTATTAAAAGTTGTTTAAATTATCACTACAGTTAAAATCAAATTATAGAGTAAAAATTAATAGTACATATAAACATGACTGTTAACAAAATAAGCAAATAAAAATATCTTATGTAGTTTCAACTATTACAGCTTTAGGATATATTAAATACCATAAACCTGGAGACATTCCATTTTCCCCTGAATCCTGAAAAAATAATTTTCTGCATTCCTATTTTCTGTTTTGTTTTCTTAGTGTATCATAAGCTCTCTTTTAGCAATATAACTTAGAATATGATCTCTTTTCTTTTTTTTTGAGTTGTCTCAAGTTTGTGGAAGACTGAAAAAATTATTTTGGACACTGTAATTTAGGATTAGTGTCTTCCAAAAACAGTCTTTTGATATTGGCTCAAGAAGTTGAGTAGTAAACTAGAAAACATGGTGGTGAATCTTCAAACTTGTGCTAATAATACCTGTGCATAGTCAGACAGTAATATCTTTTCCCTATCCCAAGAAAAATAGAGAACTACATTTCTTCCTCACATTTTTCTTTCTTTTTTCTCTCTCACATTTTTCTAAGGGAATACATGCTTTGTAATGTTTTGTATTGTTTTCTTTAATATGATTTATTTTGTTTAAAGAAGATGGGATGACACAAATTATCCTGTTTATCCCTTCAATTTTAAACACTTCAAATGAGGTACCTTTAAACACTTCAAATGAGAACAAGATAGCTCAAAGTAAATAAGCATGTAATTTTGAAAAACTTCATCTTACATAAAAACTCATCTGAAAAGTTATTGTATGTGAATGTCAATTGCAAAAATTAACTGAAGATTATATGGAATTTGAAAATATATATTCAATATTCATTTATCCACCATAAAATATGACTTAATATTATAAATGGGATATATATAAAGCTACTCCTCATATTTGAGTAAATGAATCTCTGAGTAGGTTATCATTTATTTTTCCACTACAAAGGGTAAGTTAAGCCAGGGTGAGAAGGAGATAGGTGATACTAAATTGATGGATGAAAGATAGACAAGCATCTACATATGTATTTTTTAATACAATTTTGACACTTCCATATTTTTCCACACTTTGACACATCCTGTATATTAATAGAGCGATTCTCTCTCATCTACATCACTGAGTGACAATCTCTTTAAAGTTTTGTAACTTGCTCTTAGTTACTATTTTCTGTCACTTTTATGGGGCATGAACTTTTTAAAAAAGTTATGTATTGGTTTTGAGCGTAGAAGCCATATATAGTTATTGTAATATTATTGACTATATTTTCTATTTTCCTTTCTCATGCCTATTTTGTAATACAAATTTGTGCTTGGACTTATTTTTTTAAAGACCCACAGTAAAGTCTGTAAATGATATATCCCAAACTCTTTAGTTATTTACTTTTCTGTCACTGACTTCTTTTTCTAGCTTCCCACATTGCATAACTCCAAATCTTCAGAGCATGCTTTTGCTTCAAATCTGTTTCTGAATGTGTTTATTGTGATTTTTCACTCTTCTTCCCTCCATATATATTCAAAATGCAGTTTAAATTATATATAAAAATGCAAATGGTAAAGTTATTAGTGTATTCTTCCTTTAATGAGATTATACTGAAATCTATTTCTTAAAAATTTAAATTCCATTACTATAATTTCCCTAACCCAAATTCTAACAATTCATTTATATCTATAAAATTCAAAGTCATTGAAAACATTCACAAGAAACAAGATGCATTTATTTCTAGTGTGACTATAACCAATTCTCACAAGACTATAGCCAGATATATTGTACTCTAATTCTTTTACTTACAAAACTGAAAGGATACAAACCCTCTAAATTATATTTTATCCAAATTACATTGTGTTTATTTGAGCTGTGTTGCTACCAACCAAAGTGATGTGTTTTCACTGAAACAAAAGTAAGCAACTTACTCAATACAGAGAAAGGCACTTTTTTTTAAGTTCATAGTTGACTATGAACTTGATTCCTTTTTCAATATATTCACAGTATTTCTTGGAAATAAAAAGATAAGTTTTTTTGACATTAACTATGTCTTTATTGGTGATCTTTTGTTCAATTATGCTATAAGCTACCAGAGTAATATTATTCTGAGTTTCAGACTTTGAATTTCAAATTTATTTGGTGTATTTTTACATTGCTCACAAATATTGGTTCTTCTATTAGATTTAATTTATATATAT
>NW_006286005.1:769279-792273 GCF_000327345.1 Myotis davidii
TTCTAGCAAAGTCTTTGACTTTTAAGCACACTTGAACATAAAAATGCCTTGCTAAAGCCTATATTCTTGCATGAGAGGCTATAGGAAGATATAAAATTAATTGCAGATTTTTTAATTTCAGGTGATCTGCCACTTTTAAAAGTAGGCAAGTTCATTAGTTGACCAAAGTTTTTCCATTTTTTTAAATGTTTTAACATTTTTGTTTAAATATATCTATATTTACATTCTACTGAATTATTTATTCACTGGAGTTATCAAGAGTAGTAAATTGTATTTTTTGTTAATTTATTTTTGCCAAATTAGAGAATAGAGCTATTCTTGCTGAATCTTATAAAAATATTTGATTATGTTTTAAAATTACTATCAGCCTAATAAGGACTCCATGCTTTTTTACTTTTATTTGTTTGAAATACTCATAATTAAGTGTATCTAATTAGTCTCTCATTAAAATTGTCTTAATTGGTTTGTCCCAATAAAAATGACAAATACTTTGAATCTATTTATTGCATTAATTGCCCCCCATGAGCTAGGTTCATGCAGGGCATTGACATGCTTTTTCAATTGGAGATTTCTGGGCAAAATACAAATAATTCTGATTTCTATCAACCCCCAGAGAATTTACTTTTCCATTTTGGTACATTTCGCTGCATAACTTCAGAGGAACAATTCATTGATAATGAAATATACAGTGGCCTAACTAACAAATTACTGTGAGTTTTTTCCTTCTAAGTGGTAGACTATTGAGGATGCTAACAAGATGGGCTTAAACACAAATATCAACAGGTATGTCATTTTATATAAACCGTGTCAGGATTAGAGAGAGTAGAAGAGCATGTGAAAAAGTTATAACAAAGATACATGGTCATGTACTTTGGATTTCATAAGCTTTGCAGGTTCAGAAATGCTTTCTATGTGGAAGAACAATGCCCTTTATTCTTGAATTCCATTCTACTGAACTGTCAAATGATTAATTTTCTTTTCTTTTTCCCTACTTTTTTTTCACATCCTCCTATTTAAAAATTACTGGATTTCTTTCTTATTCTAACTGAGCTTTGTTAACTGATTGGCTAAATAATTTGTAAAACTATATAGGGTTTCTAAATTACCTCTTTTCAGGGGCTTGTTTCCATTTTTCAAATGGGCACTTTAATGTTTCATGTCAAAGTAGAAACTATTTTTAAGAATTTCTTGCCGCCATAACCGGTTTGGCTCAGTGGATAGAGCGTCGGCCTGCGGACTGAAAGGTCCCGGGTTCGATTCCGGTCAAGGGCATGTACCTTGGTTGTGGGCACATCTCCAGAAGGGAGTGTGCAGGAGGCAGCTGATTGAAGAAATCTATTTGGCAGAATGAATGTTGGATTAAAGTACTTAGTAAATAACAAAATTGGAACTTCCATGAGTGTGTCCCTCCATTCTTTCCTCTACCCAAAAGTTTATTTTCTTTAATTTCTATCACTATTTAAAAATCATTATTATGCCAAGCTCAGTGGAGTGGAAGTTTGCTTACAAGAGGGATTTTTTATATTTCAGTTCATTGCTGTAGCCCCAACAACTACAATAGTACCTGACACAGTAGGAACTTAATAGTTTTAGATGTTAAGTAAATGCATCCCTGGGACAAGAGGACACAGGGCTCAAACATTCAAGCCCCTCCCCAATCTTATTTTTATATAGTTCATTCCTATGTGTTTGTTATTGTTAAATTATACCAGCTGAGTACTTCTTTTTCCTACAACACATTAAAATGCTGATTTCCTAAATCAATATTACTCTCTATAGATTGTATTTCTAATATGACTTAATGAATCAACCCAGAATTTTCCTGTTTCCTTTTCCTCTAGATTTAAAGAGACCTCTGTTTCCCTTCTGTGCAAAATGTTGGAGTTTCAAATTCGTGTGACAATGCAGGTGATACAGAGCTAGGAAAGCCTGTGTGAGTCTGAGCTTTACCCCTTGATTCCCATACAATATTGGGAAGTTTGTTTACCTCCCCAAGAGCCTCAGTTATATAAACTGTAAAATTGGAAATAACAAGTTTTGTTCAAGCTAAGTCACAGAATCAGGAGAATAAGAAAAGTTTGAAATTGCTTTATAAACACTAGAGATCTATGTTTGTGTCCTTTTTCTATTAAACCAAATAATAAAATACTTTTGAAATATAATTACATAAGAAAACTAAATATTATAGTTCAATTCTGGCATCAGTTGAACTATATTTATAATTTCAAGAGTTGGAATATGAAATTTAAAATAATCAAGGGCTCTAAATCATTATAAACATTTCTACTAATTACTTCATTATCATTTTACAGAAATTTGCTAAATGATGTTGGAGAATATCAAACATATAGACTTCTTGCAAAAAAGTTTACAATCTAATCTGCAAAGATAAGTGGAAATGAAATAAAGGTGATCTAGATAATGGAAGAAGAGTTTGAGAACAGTCACTTATCTATTTGGCATTTTAAACCAAGTAAGTAATAAATAAAATCCCAGTAATAAAGAAATTTTAAATACAAAGAATAGGAACTGGAATCTAAGTCCTGGTAGAACCACATTACATAAATTTTGAAAAATTTCACAGTGCCAGATAATTAACAAAATTCAATGAGGTCTACCTGAAACCTATTTTCCTGAAAATGAGGCAAGGACTACTGAAACAAATAGAGGCCTTATTGACTCAAACAAACACAACCTGTTTTAGGAGGATGACGGATGGCGATGCAGGTACGTCATAAAAGTCAAACATTCCACACAGCAATCTAAAGAGCACTATACACGTGGTTTCAGACTCAAAACAACTGTATCAAGCCAACGGTTTTTGCTGACTTAGGAATGTATTCCATAAAATTCTTCTCTATTTCAAGACCTGAAACACCTGGACAAAGACTAGGCATAATGGTTAGACCACTGTCTTAGTAAATGCAAGATATGGGCAGTCGTTTGTTGTGGCTGAACTTTGTTAGCCCTGTAACTCATAGTTTGAGGCCCTGTACCCCAATCTGACTCCACAGAGACAGAGACTGGATTGAATTATCATTGTTCAATAATAAATAATAGTTAAAATATGGCAAGTTTATAAAAATATTCTATAACATAAAGGAAGGAAACAAAAATAACTAAAGAAATGGTCAAAAACATATTTATAAAGATGTTTTCTATAGGAAAAAGAAATAAATTTGGACTGCAATAATTTTGTACTATGAAGTATAATAAAAACTGAATAGTGAATTAAAGAGGCTATAAAGTAATAGAATGAGTAAAAAAGGCGATTGGCTTACTAGATGAAAAAATGTTGAAAGGATGTTATACAAATAAGCAAATGATAGCTTTAATAAAATACATTAAAAGATTTAAAAAGTAAAATTGAGGGCTAGATAACCATATCAGGATGGGACATCTGCCTAGATCATTTCAGAATGAAAGTGATCAGTATATGACAGTTATAGAAAAAAGAAAATGGAAGTATAATATATAAAATTATATGTTTATCCATCCGTTTGAATAAAACATTTATTGGCATTTATTGACTCATAGAATGTATAATCCAGGTATTATATTTGACCCTGGGGATTAAATTATTAACATTACTGTACCAAATCTTGCCTGATATAATTTAAAGTCTAGAGTAAAAAAATTAATTAAAACACACAGAAATGCATACACATGCATACATATATACATACACATAAAACATACACACACACACACACACACACATATCCATTTTCTTTTGCTTAGTCTCATGCAGGAGGAAGGTAGTAGTAATTCACTAAGAAAACCTCCCCCTTTTTTAAAAAAAAAACATGAGAATTCTCGTGATCTGTCTTTATTATTTTTTTGGAATATATTTATTGATTTTTTACAGAGAGGAAGGGAGAGAGATAGAGTTAGAAACATCGATGAAAGAGAAACATCGATCAGCTGCCTCCTGCACATCTCCTACTGGGGATGTGCCCGCAACCCAGGTACATGCCCTTGACCGGAATCGAACCTGGGACCCTTCAGTTCGCAGGCTGATGCTCTATCCACTGAGCCAAACTGGCTTCAGCAAAACCTCCCACTTTTGTTCATTTCCTGTGCATCAGCAAATAAAAATAAAAATATTGGGACATAGGGAAGATGGAGGAGTTTGTAATCCCACATCCCCATTCTTTCATTTCTATCTCCAGATCATCAAAATGTTTTCAAAAAGAAGTCCTTTAAATTCAGACAGCACAAATTCAGCCCTTTGTTACCTACATCCTTTTTAATTTATTTATTTTTTCATTTGGCACTATTTGCCACATATTTTCATGACAACATATACATAGACATAAAATGACATGTGAACCTACCATTCACACCTTTGGACATAGTGGAAAAGTTTGGATTTATTTTTCCCATCAGTAACAGATGTTACTTTAGTGCATCTGGCTGCTAAGGATGCCAGATGATTGTTTTCATTAATTTATTAACTGTATTTAGATCAATTTTAGGTTTCAGGTTATTAAGTATTGAGAGTTCCCCCTCTCTCCTCCCCTCCTCTCACTTCCCATATTATTAACATCTTTCAGTAGTGTAATAGATTTGTTGTAATTGATGAGCTAATATTGATACATTATTATTAACAAAAGTCTATAGTTTGCATTAGCTTTCATTTTTTTGTGTTGTACAATTCTATGGTTTTGTCAAATGCATGATGTCCTATATCTGCCATTATGGTACCATCCAGAACAGTTTCACTGCTATAAAAGTCTCCTGTGCCCCATTGATTCATTGCTCCCTCATAGCCCCTTGCAACTACTGATCCTTTTTGTTCCTATAGTTTGCTCTCTCCAAAATCTATATATATAAAAGCCAAGTGACTGGAATGACGGAACCACTGGAATGACTGGTCATTATGACGCGCACTGTGGCAGCCAACCAGACCAATTGGGGCCCCTATTGGCCCCCCTCCAACCTCCCTCGGCCTCTCCTCCTGGCAGGCCCCACCCTTGATTGGCCCCCATCAGGACAGGCCAGCCAGACCCCACCGGTGCACAAACTTGTGCACCAGGCCTTTAGTGTCATATAATTGGAATCTTATAGCATGCAGCCCTTTTTAGAGTGGCTCATTTCACTGAGCATATACCTGTAAGGTGTCTCCATGTTTTTCTTTTTTCTTTTCTTTTTTCTTTTAATGGTTTGAGAGCTCATTTGTTTTTATTTCTAAATAACATTCCATTGTATAGATATGCCATAGTTTGTTAGCCTATTCATCGTTCAAAGTACATCTTTGTTGTTTCCAGTTTTTACTCATCCATTTTTATTTACAAGTGTTTAATTCCACTTCTCAATCAAATTCCTACTATGCCAGTGGTAGAACAGGTAATTCTCAATGATGCAGTGTGTCTTAGTAATTCATTTTTGTACTCTAAGCAGTGGTAGAGTATACTTTTCTTTCTAGTAAAATGCCACCTTGAGATTGGCAGAATTTGTTTACCATCCATTGTTGCAAACTCCTATGGTTTCTCAGCTATTATTTTGGGGAGGTAGGTGTTGCACCACGTAAAATATGTATCTATTCTGGAAAAACTAAAATATGGCAAGAGTTCAGTTATTTCTGCACTACACAATATTATGCCTTCACTCTGCTTATTGTGCAGAATTACCATGCCCTTTTTTTAACCAAGTGTTTGCTCTGTTGTGCAAACAGTGAAGGTTTTTACACCATTCAATTCTAGAAAGTTCCATCAGTAAACTGAGTAGCTTTCTTTGGATTTGCAGGAAGGGAACCATAGCATTTAAATTTACCCAGAGGTTTTTCTGGAAGTTCTGTCATCAGTTCACAATTCAGAGAGCTTCAGTCTGCTCTGGGCTTATACTCTCCACTTTGTACTCTCCAGGCTTGCCAACAATGATCTCATCCTTTCCATCCATTCTATCAGTGAGTTCTGAGGTGCTGCTCCATTGTATAGCCATGCTTCTTTGATGTTACCAATGGCATGCTATTTATTTTAATTTCACAAAAATGCTTAAAGTTTTTCTTGATAATTGCCACAGAGCAGAAGAAAGATATCAGGAGCAATAATGAAACATTAGAATATTACCAAACATATTTATCTCAAGTAAATGAGTCAAGGTACATAATTCTGCATGGATATCAGCCTTCATATTTGAATTACCTTTATTCTTGATTTTGGAATAAGTTGGAATATATAAAAATAAATGTTAATTTGAACTAAAATATATAAGCTATTGACACAGATAATTTTTGGAATCAAGGCAACTGTCATACATTAAAGTTAAAATTGTAGATCATCCCAAAAATTCATTATTTTAGGTACTATACAATCTGGCTATTATTAAAAGTAAAATGCTTAAATGCTATTCTAGGACTATTCAACTAATAGTTTTGCTTAGAAACTTTTCTTTAATTTACCATTTTTAAAAATATATTTTATTGCTATTTTACAGAAAGGAAGGGAGAGAGATATAGAGTTAGAAACATCGATGAGAGAGAAACATCGATCAGCTGCCTCCTGCACCCCCCCTACTTGGGGATGTGCCTGCAACCAAGGTATATGTCCTTGACTGGAATTGAACCCGGGACCCTTCAGTCCGCAGGCTGATGCTCTATCCACTGAGCCAAACCAGTAAGGGCTGCTTAGAAACTTTTAAAAAATATATGAGGCAAATTTTTTATTCAGTAAAATGCATAAATAATCTGAAATGTACAGTTGATATTTGAGAAATGCATATGGCTGAGGAATCCACATTTCTATCAAGATGTTCATGTTTCCTGTTGCCCTAGTCTCCACCAGAAACAACTATTATTCTGGTCTCCATCAAGTAGAATAAATTTGCTTTGTTTTAGAACATCATAAGCAATTATACAATAGGCACTACTTTGAGTCCTGATTTTTTCACTTAGCATAAATATTTGGAGATTCATTCATGTTGTTACATGTATCAGTATTTTATTCTTTTTGGTTTTCAAAGAGCATTTCATTACAAACATACCTCCTTTTATTGTACTACACTTTGTTGCTTGTCACAAATATTGCTTTTTTTTTTAACAAATTGAAAGCAAAACCCTCTACCAACAAAAAGATTATGCCTCTTTGAGTTTCAGGTGGTGGTTAGCATTTTTTAACAATAAAGTATTTTTTACTTAAGGTATGTACTTTAAAAAGACAACTGCTATTGCATAGTTAATAGACTGCAGTGTAGTATAAACATAACTTTTCTATATACTGGGCAGCTAAAAAAATCTGTGTGACTTGTTTTATTGCAACATTTACTTTATTGTGGTGGTCTGGAACCCACAGTATCTCCAAGGTATGCTTGCATATGAATTTGCTACAATTGTTTATCTACTCTTCTGATGAATTATTGTTTCATGTTGGATAGAAAATCTGGCTCCGGTACTTCATATTGTTTGGAAGCAGTGGTCTATTTAGCTTTAAGAAAATACTGGTTAAGAATCACAGCATGCACAGCACCAATGTGAGGGCAGCCTTGTGACTTTCAGGTGTAGCTCAACATCCTAAGCGCATACTGCTCAGAGGTGTGCTTGGTTATGAGAGATAAGAGGGACTGAGGCAAGATCCATCTCAGCTCAGGACACCAATTATCCATAGGGTTCTTTCAGCTTCCATTTCTTTTCAGCTGTTGCTCCTCTATTTACAGGTTATAAAGTAATCTTGAATCCTTCAAGTACAGTGTCTTTATATACTTATTTAGATCAGAATACATAGCAAGATAACAACTAAATCCAAATCCCTGCATATTTTAAATCTAGTGAGATCTTATATGTTTATTTGAGTTGGTATTGAAAGGAATTTAACCAGTGATCAAAATCTCAGGCATTCTTAAGGCGAGAGAGGTACAGCTGCCATGGAGTTGTGTCACTCATATTTCCTTTCAACTAATAGCCTGCCTTTCAACTGCAAGGAGTTCAGTTACTTCTCTGTGTTGGCACCGTCAGGACCCCCTCAGCTTTTGAGCAGGGGCTGCACTCTTCTTGGACAGCCCCCGCCAATAAGCTAGTGTAGTGGGAGTCCTAGGGCTGACCTATTTCTGCTCAATGCTGGACTTTACTATAGGATGATTTTACTTTGGGACATTCTATTGGGTTGACTTAAGACTCTCATATCGACATCATAGTTTGATTCTCTCTTTGTCCATTTATGCTCACTCCCCACCCATCCCATTTCTTTTCTTTTTCCAAGCCTAATTCTACTTTATTCTCTCTGTTGTCATGTCATAGCTCTTTGTTCAAGTTTGTAAGTACCTCAAAGGAATGTAAACCTAAGAAGTCTATTATCTTTCCTTTTGATTTCATTGGGTCCTGCAGAAAGCCAGTGAAGGTGACGTTGAGGCAGAGTTAGAAGTGCAAGAGATGCATTGGGAAAGAGGGAGGGCACAAAAAGTAAAATGGAAAAGGCTGAAATGAGCAGGAAAAGTCTATGGGACATGATTCATAAATTTAGCACTAAAATAGTTATGAAAAAATATAATTCAATCTAAAATAATATAACAATTGTTTCTGTTATAAAATCCACCATTTGATTATTTCTACAAATGTTCTTGTAAGTATGCTATTGCAAAACCTTGAAACTTCATAATGAGTTTTGTGTTTTCACTAAAAATCATACCACGCTCACTAAACTGAAAATGTTTCCTCTGGTTCCATGGGTACTTGTGTGACATAGTGATTTAAAAACCAGAGTGGCAAAATAGGGCAATTATTTTTATTAGCCTGGGACTTTGGAAGACTTAATTCAAAAGAAACTGTTGCAAGTGACATTATTATAAGTAGGTTTCTCAGCATAATTTTTATTTTAAAAGTCCCAGTGAAAGAACCATAAGACTCTACAAAACCAAAACAAAGTTTTCCTTCATAAAACATTTAATATAATCCCCCAATCCCAATTGTTTCTTTGTATTTATTAAAATTCAGAATGGAAACTCTGAACTTATTAGCTGTCACCATTTATCCCTTATTTTCTGGATGAGTACTGTAATCAAAATTAAATTTTCTTTGAAATGCCTTAGTAATGTAATAATACTTCACAAGGTAAATTCCTCATTGCATACGTCTTCAGAATCTGCAGATCTCCTAGCATTTGATTCATGTCTTCAGTGACTAGTAATTACATGTGGTTTTGTGAAAAATATAGAAAGCAAGTATCCATTCTTTACACATTTGTCCCTTTATTCACTTATTCAGTCAGCATGCAGTGAGTGTGTATGATGTATCAATTAATGAGTGTATAAACATATAGTTCCTGACATAAAGGGACAATTAAATACCTCTGCCTTTTCCTTTAGAGCTTACACTTAAATTGGAATGAATATACTGCTTCCGTGATTTATATACAATTGTTTGAGTTGGGTACATATAAAAATCCTGTCATTGATAATCATCTTCATCCATCTTCATAGCCCTAAAAGGGATCCTGACCTAGTAATGTTGTGTTATGTATGTAAAATTGAGCCATGTGCCACATGCAAGATGCCCTTCTATGCTCTTCCAGCTCTAAAGACTCTCAGGCTGATTTTCTCTGGTCCTGATTTAGGTCCTTATTTTTATGTCATCATTAAGCATATTGACACCTAGAGTTGCATCCTTCTTTGATGAGCTTAAGTATACCAGAGGGGTTTTTTAAGTGAAACCTTTTTACATTTAGAATTAGCCATCTGGACTTTGTTTAGGTGATCCTGATTGGTGACATCGGGAGCCAGTAGACCATAAGCCTTCTTCTCTCCATCAGGCCTGATCAGGGTGTTGACCTGGCCACGTCATTGTCAGTGCTTCTTCACAGCCTGTTTGATCTGGTGCTTATTGCCTTTCCAGTTCATCCCCTCCTTTCAGGCCATTTTGGTAGTGGCAAAATAATTTGGGGTGGGGTTGGGGTTGATAGTTGTCCAGAAGTTTGTGTGCATGTGGCTGTGGACATCTTGTGGCACTGTTTTTTTCTTTTTTCTTCTTCTTCATTTGGCCTTCAAAGCCTTTGCTTTCACTTTAAGAAGGATAACAGGGGCTTCCTTCCTTGCTCTCGGCACAATCTTGGTGAAATGGGTTTGTGAGACCTATTCCCAAGGATACCTCCGTTTTATAATGAATGTGATATGTACAGGTTGGGTCAAATGGATGTGGAATTCTTAGCTTAGCTGTCTCCTGGCTGGGATTTTCATGGTCAATCCTTAGAGTCATGAAAGGTAATTGTCTCTGATTTTCGCAGGGCTTCCTGAAAGAGGAAAGAATAGAGCTCAATGCTGAAGAAGCTTAAAGTATGTCAGAAAGTCCCATTCTGCTCCGTTTCCCTTCTCTTTGCCAGGATAATTCTATCTTGACTGTATCTATGCAGTACTTTTATCTGTTTCAGATTATATATAAATGTAATTCTCTACTTTATGACTGGCTTTATTGCTGAATCCCATATTTGTTGTTTTCATTGATATTGTTGCATGCAATATCAATTAATTTTTTTCAGTGGTATGTGGTATTCTGTCCACAATTTGTTTATACATCCCACAATGGATGGATATTTTCCTCATTTTCTGCTTAGGGATCTAGTATCTATTAATATAAACATAATTATACTTGTCTTTTAGCAGCCATTTCTGATGAGTATATATACCTAATATATACCAAGGAATTGCTTGGTTAGACATTCTTTGGTATTATATTTCTCTTTTGAATCAGCCCCAAGGTAAAAAAAGAAAACATGTCATTGTATTTTATACATATATTGTGTATGTAGTAAAGCTATATATTTAGGTAGCTTATAATGTAATATTTTTTATTAGTTCATCCTTATTTTTTCACTTATTATCCAGATATTAGGTCATGTATCAAATTTAAATTCTTACAATATCTATTAAACACATAATCTGTTAGATACTCTATTTTTTTTCCTTCACTATTGTGTTGGCCATTTTAGGTCTTTTAACTCTCCATGTAAGCTTTTATTATATAATCAGTTTATTAATATCCATAAAATAATTTACTCAGATTTTGATTGGTAATACATTTTGGTAAACTGTTTCTTTCTAAGAATTGGCCCATGAAATCTAGGTTATGAAATTTGTATTTTTTCATAGCATTATTTTATTTTTCACCTTTTAATTTATCTTTTTGTTGAAAGCAATACAGATGTCCTCTTTATTCCTAACTCCTGTCCCCTCCCCAGGCCTTCACCCTACTATTGTCTGTGGCCATGGGTTATGCATATATACAGGTAAGTTCTTTGGTTGATCTCTTCCTTTGTCCCCAGCCTTCTTTCTGAGGATCCTTAGTCTATTGCATGCTTCCATGTCTCTGGATCTATTTTGTTTGTTAGTTTATTTTGTTCATTAGATTCCACATATAAGTGATATCCTGTAATACTTGTTTTTCTCTGACTGACTTATTTCACTTAGCGCAATCCCCTCCAGGTCCCTCCATGCAGTCTCACAGGGTAAGATATCTTCCTTTCTTACGGCTGTGTAGTAATTCAATCACGTTCTAATTGATGTTTCAGACTTCTTAGGATATGTTTCTAGAAGTGGGATCACTGGATAATATGGCAGTTCCATTTTTAATTTTTTGAGGAAACTCCACATTTTTTTCCATAATAACTGTACCAGCCGGTGTTTCCACTAGCAGTGTACTAGTGTTCCTTTTTCTCCACATCCTCACCAACACTTGTTAGTTTTGATTTATTGATGGTAGCCATTCTGGCAGGTGTGAGGTGATATCTCATTGTCATTTTAAATGTTTATGGGAGATATAGTGATTCTCCTCTTCAAGTTCTAATATTAGTGGTTTGTGTCTTTTTTCTTTAACTTTGGGTAGTCTGGTTAGATGTAATCAATTGTATCTATCTTTTCAAAGAGAGAACTTTTGGTTTTGTTGATTTTTCTCTATTGATTTCTTATTTTCAATCTCATTGATTTTTCTTGGTTTCATTTATTTCACTTACTTTGGATTTAATTAGCTATTCTTTTACTAGGTTCTTAAGGTAAAAGCTTACAGTATTGATTTGAGATCTTCCTTTTTTTCTTACTAAATGAATTCAATTCTATAAATTTCCATTAAGGTACTGCTTTTGAAATATGCTTCAAATTTTGATAAATTGCATTTCATTTTCATTTATTTAAAATATTTTTAATTTCTCTTGTGATGTCTTCTTTGATCCATGTGTTATTTAGAAGTGAGTTGTTTAATATCCATGTATTTTGATATTTTTAGTTTTATGTTATTGATTTCTAATTTAATTATACCCTGCTTTACTTTTTTTTATACCCTCATTACTTTTCAAACTTTGAAGTCTGGTCTGTCTGAAATGAACTTCGCTACTTCAGGTTTTTTTGGGTTAGTGTTAGCATGGTATATATTTTTACCATTCATTTGCTTTTAATCTATATTTGTCTTCATATTTAAAGTGAGTTTCTTATAGACAACATAAAACATATATTTGGATCATTTTTCTTTGTTTTTTTTTATATTTGTTCCTCTGACAGTCTCAGTCTTTCAATGTTGCATTTAGGGAGGTGACATTCAAACTAATTGTTGATATAGCTGGATTCATATCTACCATATTTGTTACTCTTTTGTATTTGTTGCACTTCCACTTTGTTGCTATTTTTTACTTTAACTCTTTTTTAGGGGTTTTGCTTGAATTTGCAGTATACGACTTCATAGCTAACCCAATTCCACTTTCACATTACACTATACCACTTCATGGGTAATTAGAGTACTTTATAATAACAAAATAATCCTAATCCCTCCTTTATGTTCCTTGTGTCATTGCTGTCATTCATTTCACTTGTATATAGATAACATGCACATATATATGACATATAACATATACAGTATATGTATATATATGTCATATCATATATACTATATATATTATATACTTATATATGACATAAACATAAATGTCCATAATAGACTATTATTGTAGGTATTATTATTAATATTTTTAACAAACTGTTTTTGACACATCAATTATGAATAAAAAATAAATGTTCTTTCACATATTCCATCTTTAAAGCTCTTCCTTACTTTATATAGATGCAAGTTTCTGACCTTTAATATATTTTTTCTCTCTAAAGAACTGTTAATGTAGGTCTAACAAATTTCTTTGTTTAGTGTGCCTGAGAAAGAAGTAATTCTCATCTTTATTTCTCTATATGTAAGGTGTCTGTTTCTTCTGGCTTTTTAAAGGTTTTTTTTAGGATTTTTTTTATCTTTGATTTCCCATAGTTTAAAAATTTTATGCCTAAGTGTAGTTTTTTCTTTGTTTGTTACAATTAGTCTGCTTGGTATCTCTGACACTATTAGTGTCAACAGTCTAACATTACTTTGAGAATATTCACAGTCATTATTGTTTTAAATATTTACTTTGTTTCTTTCTCTGCTTCATCTCCTTCTGGAGTTCTCATTACATGTATATTACACGTTTTGTAGTTGTCTTACAGCCTTTGGATATTCCCTAGTGTTTCTTGCAGTATTTGTTCTCTTTGCTTTTCAGTTTTTGAGGATTCTATTTTTTAAAATTTATTTTTATCTTATTTTTTTGTTTGTTTTGTTTTGAGAGACAGGGGGAAAAGGGAGGGTGAGAGACAAAAGAGAGAAAGAGAAACATTGATTTATTGTTTCACTTATTTATGCATTCATTGGTTGATTCTTATATGTGCCCTGGCCGTGAATGAACCCATAACCTTGGTGAAGGGGATGATGCTCTAACCAATTGAGATACCCAGTCAGGCTAGTTTTCAAGAATTCTATTGATCTAGCTTCTAGCTCAGAGCTCCTTTCCTCGGCCACATCCAATCTATTAAAAAGCGCATCAGAGGCATTCTTCATTTCTGTACAGTGTGTGTGTGTTTTGTTTGTTTGCTAGTGGCTTTTTTTTAACTCTAGCATTTTGTTTGGTTCTTTTTTATGTCTGCTTATAGTCCCCATCTGTTCTTGCATGGTTTCTACTTTATTCATTAGAGCACTTAGCATATTAATTACATTGGTTTTAAATTTTTGGTCTGATCACATTCCTGCAATCTCCAGTTCTAATAATTGCTCTGTCTCTTCAAATTGTGGTGTGTGTTGTTTTTGTTTTTGTTTTTTGCCTTTTGGTGTGCCCTGTAATTTTTTCTTGATAACAGAACAGGTATATTTGGTAAAGAGAACTGCTGTGAATAGGACTTTCATACTTTGTGGAGAAGCATTCCCTAGTCCTATGATTAGGGCTGAGCCTGTGCCTCTGCACTGTGAAATTCACAAGAGTTTCCCAGGGTTTGTCCTCCCCACTGAGGTGGCTCAGCATGGCTAGTTATGTAGAGTTAATTCTCTACCCTCAAGTCAGTTGGGCTCTGATATTACCCAGCTGGTAAATCCCTGGCTACCTAGTTTCTCCTGAGGGCAGGCCTTGTTAAAAAGAACACAGTGCTCCAGTGTATTACAAAAGGTTCTCTTTTCCCGGAGCCCTTCAGAACCTGAGGCTGTTTTTATCTGATATTTACTATGGAACCCTGAAGGAGATTTTACAGGTTAATCTCACGATATTGTGGGAGCCAGGCAGAGCTTCCAAATGGAAATCTCACGATATGACTGGTTCTCTCTGGAGTTTTTAACTCACAGAGATGTCCACACTAAGCCTCCAGCAAATTCAATTACAGTGCAAGTTTTCCTACCTTCACACTGGTTTCCACGGTGACTTCAACTTGTGAGTCCCTGCTCTAGAAAGCAATAAATTCCTCTATTTACCTGCCTGCCAGCCATCTCTCCGGTCTAAGGGCCGTGGTTTGCCTTCTGTTCTGCCCATTTTTCTTAATCTGAAGAGTTTATTTATTTATTTATTTTTAGACTATTCGGGTGTTCCTTGTTGTTAGGACAGATGGTGAATTTCTAGTTCCTTATATTGGGAACTGTAAGCTAGAAGTCTACGAATTAACTTTGAATAATAGAACCAGAAGTTAGGGGAAATCCATTTGTACACACATTGGGACTTGGTGAATGGGGACATTATCTGGGTCCTTTGGACAAGCAAGCAAAGTATATTATCTATATTACTTACATATTTCAGTTCTAAGTGTTGCTTTTTAAAAATATATACAGAATATTCATAAATCATCAAACTTTGCAGCCATTTATCCAAATTAATATTTCTTAATATTTTTAGATAAATTGCAAGTTGTTATAGAGGAAAAATTAAATTTTATTTGTTTGAGAGAAATTGTCCTTATGGAATTATATAAATACTAGAGGCCCAATGCATGGAATTCGTCCAAGAGTAGGTCTTCTTTCCCCTGGCTGCCGGTACCAGCTTCCCTCTGGCACCCAGGACCAGGGCTTCCCTCCCTGGCTTCATCCAGAAGGTCAGGATATGCTAATGACCTGTATAATTAGCATATTACACTTTTATTATTATAGATTATAGATAGAATTAAGGTAAAACAGAAACATAAGTAAATATGAGATAAATCATAAAAAATAGAAATTAGGCAAAGCATTTTAGTGCCTTTTGAATTCTTTTTTTTTTTAATATATTTTATTGATTTTTTACAGAGAAGAAGGGAGAGAGATAGAGAGTTAGAAACATCGATGAGAGAGAAACATCGATCAGCTGCCTCCTGCACATCTCCCACTGGGAATGTGCCCGCAACCAAGGTACATGCCCCTGACCGGAACCGAACCTGGGACCCTCTAATCAGCAGGCCAACGCTCCATCCACTGAGCCAAACCGGTTTCAGCTCAGTGCTTTTTTAAAAAAAAAATGTTTTTATTGATTTTAGAGGGGAAAGGAGAGAGAGAAGAAAAAAAAATTTCCAGAGATTCATGCTCTGGTGGACTGGATCCAGGGAGGCTCTAGAATTGAGGTCTCCGTTTTCAGAGTGAAGTTTCGGCCTAAAACCAAGAGCTTTGGTGGAAGGTGTAAATGATGCACAATTATGTCCACTTACTTCCTCTACTCTCAAAATGCTTCAGTCCAGGAATATTATTTTCCAAATCTCCATGACTCTTTCCAAAGCAAGAGAATGAAGGATTTTTTTTCCTGAAACACCTATAGAGGAAGACATGGTATCACCTGCCACAAATTATGTCCTAACCTTGATAAAAGTGCAGTGAAGCCCCTCAGATGACAAGCCCTAAGAGAGCCCACAAAGTTTCCAATAAGATTCTGCATACATATTCTTAAATATGACTGGAAACTCAATTTTTTTTGAAGAAAATAAATGGAAAAAGGCTCAAAATTAATGAATTAAACTTAGTCTGGTAGATTGTTAACACTATGAACACTGAAAAATTGGATATATATTGAAAACTAGCACAAGAAAAGCAAAATGTTATGTATGACAGGTTATAGATATTACAGAGATTAAATACTGGGAATATCTTCATACATCATATTAGTCTAGTCCCTTTTTTAGACACAGGAAACTGGAGTGGCATGTTCAAATTTGAAAAGCCTAAAAGCTGGCATAGCTATAATTTATTGCATAATTTACATCTATTGCATAATAGATATCTTCAAAAAACGGTAATTCTATTTTACACAAATCAAACAGGCCTTTCTCTCACTTCCCTTTCCCACTGTGCTTTAAATGAGGCTGATAGTTTTTATAAGAAATGAAAAAATAGAGTCTAGCTGTTTACATAGCATAGATAGGCATAGCACAGAAGCAGGAATACATTTAAGGAGGACATAAATAAAGAAAAGAAAAGAAAAAAAAAATCTTACTCTAAGATCCAAAATTCCCCTTGCTGTTAAGTTGGAGGAAAACGAGATGAACTTATTATAACCTTATATTTTTGAGAAAAATATTGATAGTAGCAATCACCCTGTAGGGAATCCTAGTAATCCCCACCTTTGAAGGTTCTACCGCTTTTGGCTGTCACTGTCTTCATTGTATCAAGAAGGTCTGATACAGAGGACAGTACAGACTCAAGGCACTAGGAACAAGCGAAATAATGATTGGTAGCCACAGAAGTATATGGACTGCTCAGTGGCACAGTGATTCTGTGGTTAGCTCTGTGTATTAACAAAGGAAATTTAGTTTAGGTGCTCCCTTAGCTAGAAAGAATAATTCAGAGGACACATGAAAATTTGTTGTGTATTAATTTAAAAATTTTTATAACTCTAAATGGTGACCCAGTAGTTTACTTAAGATAGCCTAGGTATGCTGCAGTAATAACTCCAAAATCTCAATAGCAAACTCAGCAAATATACTTGTTTACACAAGTTCTGCCATAGGTCTGAGTAACTATCCAGGACAGTTGTCCTCTATGTCATGGCTTAATGATTCAAGGTGTTTCATTCCTATAGCACCTCCATTTCAACACAATTCTGTTATCACAGCAATACAGCAGGTGAAGAGAGTTCTGGAGAATCTCTCACGGACAATCAAATGTTTTGACTTAGAACTCATACATTACACTCTCTATCAGAGGATTGTTCAGATATATGATCACCTAACATCTAGGGGCCAAAACGTGCAGTTCTTCTGTGAGTAAGAAAAGCAATGAGAACTGGCCCTGGCTTGTGTGGCTCAGTTGGTGGGTGTCATCCAGTGCACCAGAAGGTCATTTCTGCTTTGATTTCCTGTCAGGGAACATACCCAGGTTGTGGAATCAATTCCCAGCACGTGTGGGAGGGAACTGATCGGTTTTTCTCTCTAACATCCATGTTTCTTCCTCTCTCTCTCTCTCTCTTTCTCCCTCTCCCTCCCCTTCTCCCTCTCCCTTTCTTTCTCTCTAAAATCAGTAAAAAAAACAACAACATACTTTTTAAAAAGTATTGAGAACTGGATGTAAGTAGGTGCTTGAAATTTCTAGTAAATCTGATGAAATATCTATTTCAGTCTAGTTGCAAAAGGAAAAGTTTATAAAATAATTAATGGAACTTTTAGGATCATTGAGGGAATAAATAAAATTCATAATATTTTTTTTTAAATTATGATATTGTGAAGTTGCTGACATTATGTTGGGCTTAATAGAGAAAGAAAATATCCTGCATGAAAATATTCTGTGATAAAACAAAATAGATAAATTATAAGTAATAAGTTAATAGATAGTAATTAATGAAAGATGATTTCTAATTAAATGTCTGAAACTCTGTAATGGATTGCTGAGTGATGTTATAAATCTTAAACATAAGGTTTTTAAAGAATTACTGTGTAAAAAAACATTGCAAACATCTTTGGGCTTGGCAATAAGCATTATATAGAGATTGCTTATTCTTTCTTTTGAAATACTGATTAATAGATGGACCTTCAGGTTGAATACATTTTTTTAATATGAGAACTCCAAGTGGTTTAAAGAAGTGGAAAGGTAATGCTGCAATAAGGTATACATATTTTCCTTTATAATTCTCTTGGACCCTTCTCATTCTAAATAATAATTCTATGGATATTTCTCTATGGGCAGATAATTTTCAGCTTTGTTATGCAGTTCATTTCAGTGGCAATTGTTTCTTATAAATTAATCTCTATATGTAAATCTTAAAGAGACAATTTAATGGTAGTAGTGGTATGTTTTAAAACAATAATTTGTAATATAGGTTGGTGAGTTTTTGTTTTCCATTCTATTTTACATCTGCTCATGAGATATCTATCATAAGTTAATCATGTAAGAGAGTATTGCTATAAATTAGAATTACTGCTCTGTCTTTATGTGAAGAGTTAAATTAAAAGAAATTAGACCTCTAAGTCCCTGCATCAATATTTCCTCTCACCTACAAGAATATTTCTTGGAGAAATTCCATATCTTCCTTTAGCTGTTCAACTCACTGATGATTCCATCCTTTTACAGAGAAATGTTTATTCATAAAACATGCATGTTGCAGTATTACAGTGTTTATCTGTTTTATTTATCTCTGGTCAAAATATTATCTGCAACAAATCAAACCTTCTTAAAAGGGTGCCATTGAGAACATCTATTCATATTTAAAATATTTATCAGGGTATTTTTTCTACAATAATAAATAAAATTAAATACCACAATAAATATCATATTGGTACTCTAAATGTACTCATGTTTAACATTAAAATAGTATTATCTATGTGAAATAAACAACTAATTCATTTAGATAATTTTTGCATATTCAAATGTATTATGTAATATTTATATAATTTAGACCCTTTATATTAGGGTATGTTGATATTTACATTTGAAGATTTAAAGTTTTCTGTATAACACTCTTAACTTATCTTGAGAATGAAATTATTATTTATTTTACATTATGTGCTATGTGATTAAATTAATTGGTATGTTATATTCAAAATTTAGCTTTAGATTATTAAATTAAAAACTCTTAATTATATTATATGTGGGTACATATATATTTTTTTAAATGTTAGAAAAAAGTATAAAGGTATATATACCCCATCTATGCAAGTGAAAGTGCCTAAGGTGTGAAAAGGGATTTCTGAGCCATTGGTGACTTGAGACCAGGGTTTTCAACCTTCAATATGGAATGAGAGTTCACATCTTCAGTTCCAGGCCTTAGCTGACTGGAAAGAAATGCAAATTGCTCCTCTCAGAAGAGACCTCATTTATGAAAAGAGGGCAGCAAGAGGCAGATGCCAGATTCAAAGTGTGACCCTGCAAGTAATGTTTACAAAAGGAATTCGATTTCCAGAAGGACACATTGCACCAAGAGGGATGGACAGCTTTTTGTAAAAAGCATGCAAAAGTGGTGATGGGGATTTAGCTCACCTGATACTATTTTACCTAAAGTCAGTTTTTTCTGATACTTAATTAATTCAGATAAAATGTTATTTTTAGAGAACTGGTTCTAATCCTCACTGTGAATTAGATGATTCTGACCTGGGGCATTTAAAAAAAATACAAGGAGAAGCAAGATGGCTGTGTAGGTGAACACTGGTACTTACTGCCTCCCTCAACCACATCAAAATTGCAACTAAAATACAGAACAGCCATCATTCAGAACCATCTGAAATCTGGCTAGATGGAAGTCCTACAACTAGAGAAATAAAGCACATTGAGACAGGCAGAGGTGCAAAACATGATGGTACAACACCACGTGTGGCATTTTTAAGTCAGAAAGGATAGAAGCAGGGGGGTCCCAGCCCCCCACCAGACCCAGACCAGGGTGACAGGGCTAGGAAAAGAAGTTCTCATTACTTTGAGCTGTAAAAAATCAGAGGGGATTCTGGCACAGTGACTTGGAAGCTGCAGAAGTCCCAGGTGTTCCTCTTAAAGGGCCCATGCACAAACTCACGTTGTTCTGCTTCCTCTGTGTTCCAGTGCCTAGTGGCAACTTTAGGGTAATACAGGGACATACAGGGACTTTCTGGCATCAGGGCAGGAACTCAGGGGTGGTTTTCTCCCATTTAAGGGTACTTGCAGGGGTCATTGTTCCTGTGCTGGGACCTCTCCCATCACAGAGCTGACTGGCAGCCATATCTGAGTTTCCATCAGCAGTACCCACACAGTTCTCTCTGCCCCGGTGATTCCCTGAAAACCTGTCCCATCCAATTTGCAGCCCTTCTCAAGCTGTTTGCAGCAGCTTTTCCATATGAGTGGCCTGTCCTGGCTCAGGCTTTAGACCAGCCGTGGGCAAACTACGGCCCATTTGAAATGAATAAAACGATTGAAAAAAAAGACCGTAACCTTTTATGTAATGATGTTTACTTTGTATTTATATTAGTTCACACAAACACTCCATCCATGCTTTTGTTCCAGCCCTCCGGTCCAGTTTAAGAACCCATTGTGGCCCTCGAGTCAAAAAGTTTGCCCACCCCTGCTTTAGACTTTGCTAAAATCTCTCAAACAAGTTGGAATCAAACCTATCAATAAAAGGCCCAACACCTGGCCATAGCATCAGCCTGCGTTGCTTCACAGTTTGGTCTTGCCTTGGCAACTCCAAGCCCAATACAAATAGAAGCCATCTGCAGATCTCTCTGTAGTTACTACCAGGTGGCCCCAGGCAGTAGCTGACTTTGCACCTCTCTGGAGGCCCCAGAGTCAGTCTACCCAGTGAACAGTTTCAGAACATGCCAATTACAACTCTTCACATCCATAAGTGACACACTCAAGAGGCAGACTCAGTGAGCACCGAAGTCCCACTGAAGCAAGTTCTACTCCACAGGGATATATCCTACATAGCAGCTCTTCCATTGTAGACACAGCTAGTCCTCATAGCCAATTGGTCCGGAGGTCAGTTCCTCCCAGTGATGCCAACAGCAATCAACACTCAACTGCAAGAAGACTTCACACACAGCCCACACAGGGGCACGCTTAGTGGGCCCAGTTAAGGTGACTGGGGAAGCTGAACTGCTGGACCCTACAGGACACCTAATACACAAAGTCACTCTACCAATTCTAGGAGACATAACAGCTCTGCTTAATACATAGAAACAAACACAGGGAATTAACCAAAATGAGGAGACAAACATGTCACGAATGAAAGAAATGGAAGCAAGCAAACTACTAAGTACAATGTTCAAATCAATGGTTATAAGGTTAATCAAGGGTCTTAATGAGAGCTTCAAGGGACTAAGTAAAAATTTCAAGAAACTTAGTGAGAATATCAAAGACATGAAAAAGGACCAGTCAGAAATTAAGCATATACTAACTGAAATAAATAATAGTTTACAGGGATTCAACAGTAGTTGAGTATGCTGAAAATCAAATCAATAATTTGGAATACGAGGAAGCAAAAAACACCCAATCAGAACAACAAAAAGAAATTTAAAAAATATGAAGGTAGTGTAAGGAGCCCCTGGGACAACTTCCAGCATACCTACATTCACATTAAAGGGGTTCCAGAAAGAGAAGAGAGAGGGCAAGATATTGAAAACCTATTTGAAGAAATAATGCCAGAAAACTTTTCCTACCAGGTGAAAGAAATAGACTTACAAGTCCAGAAAGCTCAGAGAGTCCCAAACAAGAGAATTCTAAAGAGCCCCACACTAACAGACATCATCATTAAAGTGCCAAGGTTTAAAGAGAAAGAGAGAATCTTAAAATAGCAAGAGAAAAGCAGCTAGTTAACTACAAGGGAGTGCCCATACGACTGTCAGCTTGTCAGCTGATTTCTTAACAGAAATTTTGCAAGTGAGAAATGAGTGGCAAGGGATACTCAAAGTGATAAATAGTAAGGATGTTTACTCTACCCAGTAAAGTGATCATTTAGAATTGAAGGTCATATAAAGAGCTTCACAGAAAAGAAAAAGCTAAATGAGTACATTACCACCAAACTGGTATTACAAGAAATACTGAAGTGTATTCTTTAAGAAGAGGAAGAAGAAGAAGAAAAAGATAAAAAATATGAATGACATATGTAATACCTTAATCAATAAAGAAAAAAAGAAAAAAATATATATGATAAAATGCCAATAAATAAATATCTATCAACAGTTGAATCTAAAAATCAAAACAAAATGAACAAGAAATATAATGGACAAAATAAACTGATGAATAACATAGAATCAGATGGATGGAAACGTGGAACAGACTGACAAATCTCAGAGAGAGGAGGTAAAGGGGTAACAGGAAGAGATTAACCCAAGATTTTATATGCATTACCTATGGACACAGACAATAGAGTGATGAAGGCCTGGGGTGGGGTGGGAACCAGATGGAGGAGGGCAACAGAAAGACAAAAAGGGGGACATTTGTAATACTCTTAACCATAAAGATTAAAAATGTACATAAAAAATAAATTAATAAAAATAAATTAATTTAAAAAATCAAGTATTATATATATACTTGAGGCCCGGTGCACAAAAATTTGTGCACTCGGGAGGGGAGGAGGGTCCCTCAGCCTGGCCTGTGCCCTCTAGCAGTCTGGGACCCTTGGGAGATAACGACCTGCTGGCTTAGGCCTGCTCCTGGGTAGCAGAGGGCAGGCCTAATCCCTAGGTTCAGCCCCTGGTCGGGCTCAGAGCAGGGCAAATTGGGGAGTTGGGGCGCTGCCCCCTGTCATGCCCCGAGCAGGGCGGGTGTGGGGGCTGGGGCGCTGCCCCCTGTCACACACAGAGCAGGGCCCATCAGGGGGGGTGGGGCTCCTTCC
>NW_006286005.1:792603-804344 GCF_000327345.1 Myotis davidii
TGTAATAAACCCAGCTCTGTGACCTAAAATCAATAAATATACACACATTGAAATAAAAGACATTATCTAAAGATATTAAAGCACTTTGGTACCTTAACAGCATATGTTTGGGTAATAATTTAAAACCTATGGAAATAATTTTCTGGACTGAGACTGTGCCTTAATTATTTTTAACTTTATCTTTATTGTTGAAAGTATTGCAGATGTCCCTTTCTCCCTTCCCCATTGAGAGACTGTGCCTTTAAAATGTCAAGGAGTATCATTCTCAGAACACAAAGGAAAACATGCAAAGCCATCTGCGTCCTGCCCCATTAACTTCCACACCCACCTGGATGTCCTTATTCCAAGAAGTTGTTTTTGATAATTGTCTTAATTCAATTAGATTTTTGAACCCTCAGGTGATGTCCAACTGACGGCTTAGGCCCGCTCCCCAGGGGAAGTGGGCCTAAGCCGCAGTCTGGCCTTCCTCTGAGGGCTGATCTGGGGCTGCTGCAGCCAGGCAGCAGCAGCTGCTTGGGCACAGCCCCCTGCCTCCACTCCAGGGCTGATGGGGCTGGGCGGCTTGGGTGGCTTAGACACAAACCTCTGCCTCTGCTCTGGGGCTGCTGGAGGCCTGGCCGCCACCCCCAACCACCCCTCATGTAGTTCTCTCAGGCTCGGGCCATGCGACCCCTCCTCCTGAGCTGTTTGTGATCGTTATGGTGTCCCGGCCTAATTTGCACTATATGTATAGTGCAAAGGCCACAACTACAAAAATTCTGATTCATTTTGCCTGTGGTTGAACCCAGGCATTATCAGTAAATACATAAAGGAAATAATAATAATATTTTAGAGTAAATATGTTCCAACTATGCATGAAACATTGCATGAGACACACTTATACTAAAAAAATTACTTACTATTTATCTGACAATTAAATTTAACTGGCTGTTCTACATTTTCATTTGCTAAATCTGGCCAATTATACCTGAGATTCTAGGTTTAGCATGCATTAACAACCACTGTTCTTGTGTATATACATCATACAGGTTGGACTGAGTTTTTTAATGTGTTCTGAATAATTTTGCTTCTTTTAAAAAGTATATTTTTCCCATTTCTAGTCAGTTCAATAATTTATTTTTAGTCTGTTACTTTCTAAGGTACTATTAAATACCTATAATTTTCATATTTCTAATAAATGTTTTAATATATTAGGTTTCATGTGCTTCTTTCAATTTAACCTTTATGAGTGTCTATTTCCTTTTTGCTATCTGCTGTTATTGTGTACAGGTGAAATGATAAATATATTGGATTTGCTTTAACATTCCTTGGGTGGGAGTAAGGAGATAAATAAAACGGAATTGGCAAAATGATAATTGTTCAAAGATGACTCATGGCTACATAAAGGTTCATTGTAATATTCATTTTAATTTATGTATTTGAAACTTTTAATACAGTTTTTAAATTCATAAAAGTAAATAGATGTAATAGACATCCCTAAAGAGTGAAGGATCAGGTAGAGACTGGAAGAATCGTTATTAGAGCTCCCTCAGGATGCAAGAAGAGTGGAGAAGTGTCATCTCACACCTTTGTAAAGATCAGAAATTATGGTTGTTAAATATTTAGTAATTTGATATGTGACAAATGGTAAGTAATTGTTTCATGGTTTCTTTTTTTTTTACCTTGATTATTAATGAGGTTGACCAGTTGATCATTTTCCAAAATATTTTCAAATTTTCTGGTCTGTTTATATTTCTTAGAGACTGAGCATTTTTATTGATTTGTATGATTTTTTCCTACAATAAAAATCATTATTTATTATATTTATTTTAATATTTTTTGCAGTCTATTCACCTTTTAACCTACAGACATAAATAAATGTGTGTAATCAAATCCAAAACAATAAATACATACACTAAATACATACACATACATACACTAAAATATTAATACAGTTACTCCTGGATTATGAAATGTACTTAACTACTTTAGTGCATTTATAGACTTAAAGATATTTTTACAATCACCATGTGTTTTTTATACAATAATTATAATAAATAAATATTTTAGATTTAGGATTTTTAAGAGTATAACATTCAATATAAATAGTAGATATTTAGAGATAACATTTTAGAAGATTAATACATTTTTAAAATACGGTTCATACTTGGTACTCTATTTTCTTAACCACAAACATTTACAAAGATTCAAGTTCATACTTTCAGTTTTGATTGCCTCATTGATCAAATCTTAATCACAGATATATTTTAAATTGTTTTCCTCTTACACAATGTAATATACAGATAATATATTATAAAATTATATACCTGAAACCTATATAATTTTATTAATAATGTCACCCCAATAAATTAAATAAAAATACAAAGAAATAAAAAATAAAGGTTAAAAATTGTGAATTGATGTTATTTGTTCACTATTCAGATATTAGTATTTTTATTATCTAAATGTAGGAGTGTTGTAGAAAAAGAACTTCCTAACTGGCATATGACAGCAGCCTGGAATGTCTTGGAGATGGCAAAATGCCTATCTTCTCAGTTGTCTGGTGTCCAGGGCCCCAGGGTTCATGGCAGAGCTTCAAAAACAGGGGAGGAAAATAAAAATAAATTAAAATCTGAAAAAAAAACCACACACACACACACACACATAAAAAATCAATTTATCAATAATGGGTGATATGGAAATATTAGGGAAATAGTGCTTTGATATAGGCTTGTAAATATTTTTTACTAGTTTTTTTTAGTCATTTAATTTCTCTCGTGATATATTTTATGCAGAAATTTACATCTTTATGTGGTTAGTTTTATCAATCTTTTATAGCTTCTGGGGTTTGGGTGAAAATTAGAAAGCCTTTACCATTTGGGGATTAATTAATAATTGCCCCATGATTTTTCGAGTGTTTCATAAATGTTTTTTATATTTAATGTTTTAATACTTTTGGAATTGATCTAAGTGTTGTATATATGACATGGTACATAACTTTACTCAATTTTCTGATCAAATATCCTGTCATTTATTTCTTCAATGACTTGAGATATATTTATTAAATTAGAAAAGGTGAAACTATATTTTGCCTTTTGTATGTATTTTCAGCTCTGCTCCTTAGATCTACTGGTTTATTCATAGGTTATTGAACTGTTCCTAACATTACTGAGGATTTATATCTGATAGGAATGACCATCCAATTTATCCTCTCCTGTCATGTGTTTTAAGATACTCATTCTTTTTGCCCGAACCAGTTTGGCTCAGTGAATAGAGTGTCGGCCTGTGGACTGAAAGGTCCCAGGTTCAATTCCAGTCAAGGGCATGTACCTTGGTTGCAGGCACATCCCCAGTCAGGGGGTGGGTGTGCAGGAGGCAGCTGATCAATGTTTCTCTCTCATTGATGTTTCTAACTCTCTATCCTTCTCCCTTCCTCTCTGTGAAAAATCAATAAAATATATATTTTTTAATAAAAACATATTCATTCTTTTAAAGAAAATAAAGCAACAAAAAAAGAAAAATCATTCTTTTTTTTCTTTTCTATAGAAACTTTAAAACTTTCTGTAAGTGTTTTTATTGAGATAATGTTAAACTCATAATGCAACTTACGTAAATTAATCGCCATGTCACATAAACATATGAAAGGATGCTTTATGTCTCTGATCATCACAGGAATACAAATTAAAAGCACAATGAGATTATCACCTCACAGCTGTCAGAATACAGTTTTGAGAAATCATATTTTCTTAGAAACATACCCATTCTTCAATTTATTGAGTGTCCTTTTATAACAAAATAAAATGGATAGGTCATTTTTTATATACTTGTTTTATTTCAAAGAACGTAAATTTAATTTAAGTAGAATAATATACATTTATTACTACTATGTTTTCACTTGATTGTTTTTAATTTTTCTCTCTTTCCTATATTAATTCCTTCATTCTTTTCTTAATGATTATTTTTCTGTTTGCATTAACTTCTTGATTTGGTCTTTGCTTCATTATCCAATTTTATTTAAGTATATACTCTTTTTACTCTTAAGTATTTAAATATATCTATTATTTAATTTTTAAATGATATTCTGTTATGATACCCTAATGGTGAGCCAAAGTTCTTCCTTGGATCATATCTCATGAAATTAAAAAATAAAATTGTGGACCAGAAGATTTAAGCAAAATGTGGAAATTTATTATAAGCAGATACAAACTCCCAGCATGGAAAGGGGGCCCAAGAATGGGTTTCCACGGAAGTTTATTTGTCTAGGGGTTTTTATTTGCTATGGACCAGCTCTTTATCTGTGTCAGTCTCTGGCTCCTTTTACCTTCTTTGTCTAGTAACATTTTAAAATCCACCAGGCGTCCTCCCTTCTTCATCCCTCCTCTTCCCCCATCTCTTGCAACATCCTGCACCTGCAAGATAAACATCCTTTAGGTCTGGAGTTGGGCTCAATTCTGCAATTAGATCCACACTTCCTCCTTTTATCTCAATCTCTTGGAACCTTCTGCATGTGCAGGATAAGTATTCTTGTCTTGTGGCATCCTGGTTTTCTGCAAGAGCAGCATTTCTGTGGGATTAGCTGGCTTCAACTATAATGTCTACATTTCCTTCTTCCTTTCACCCCTTACCCTGTTTCTATTTCCTCTCATTATATAGAAGAATATTCCCCCCTCATTTTTCCTTCGTTTCCACGCAATTTATTGTTAATTATATGATAGTTATATTATCCGATAATGTACTATTGTTTGTTTTCTTATCCTAATCCCTATGTTTTTATTTTTTTAATTTTACAGCTGTAGTTAATTCTTGTCATCAGTCCATTTGTTCAACACATATTTTGTTTAAAGTTTATCCTATGGTAATATACTCAACATATTATAATGGCAGCAAATGCAACAGATGTTTTCTTGACTTAATGCTTGAGTGGTAGTTTGGATCTAAAATCTATAGTAGATATACTTTTTCACTGAAATTATTATAAATAATGCTTTATTGTCTTCAAGCAACAAATATTGCTAGGGAGAAGTCTTAGGCTATATGGATCTCCCACTCCTATTTTCTTAGATTTTCATCTCTTTGTTTTCCATTTGTTTACTTCCAAAATTTGTCCCATCTTCTTATCTTGCTTTCTTCTTGAAGATTCCATTTATAGAATGGAATTTGTAGATCATTTTTTCCCCTGTCTTCTATATACACAATATTCTCTTTTATCAATTAATCAACTTTTTTATCTTTTGTTTTAGGATATGCATATCTTGGAACAACTTACTTTGTTTCTCATTACTCTGTTTTCACTTATTTTCCCATCAATTTCAACTTTATTTGTTTGAAATATTTTGTCTTCTACTTTTTTTTATCAGAAAAGACACAATATTTTATCTGTTTATGTGTACTATCTGTTCTGAGATATTGCCTTTCTTATTTTGTTTTCTTTTTATGTTATCATTTAACTAAATTCTATTACAGTTGTAATATTTTCACTTATTTTGTTCTTCCATTTATTCTCAAAACATTTTATATCTTATTTCTTCTTATTTTTCTTCATTTGCTTGTATTATTTTTCATAGCTTCTGTGTTGGTTCCTTTTACATAATAAGCACGAAGTAAATAGGGTATAGTGGCCTGTGCTATTTGTGATGGATTTGGTGGTAGTAAAGAATCAGGGCCATGTTTCAGGTTGCGATATTTCTGGGGTAGTGTTGTGTTTGATTTCTTATTAGGCTCCTCCCTATTCAATGTAAAAACACACACACACGCTCATTTATTTTTTTAATGTTTTTTTTCTTTATTGATTAAGATATTACATATGTGTCCTTATCCCCTCATTGCCCCCTCCCACCCTCCTGCTCATGCCATCACCCCCTAGTATCTGTGTCCATTGGTTATGCTTATATGCATGTATATAAGTCCTTTGGTTGATCTCTCCCCCTTACCCTCTCCCTCCCCTACCATATGTTTTTATTGATTTCAGAGAAGAAGGGAGAGGGAAAGTGAAACAGAAACATCAATATGAGAGAGAATCATTGATTGATTGCCTCCTGCATACTCCCCACTTGGGAAGGAGCCCACAACATAGACATGTGCCCTGACCATGAATCATACTGACCTTCATCCCCACCCCCCACCCTCCACAACCATTTAGTGCACAGAATAATACTCCAACAGAGCCACACTAGTCGGGCTCAGTATACTTTTTATTTTATTACATTAATTTATTACTTTTAGTTTCAGAACATTATTAATTTTTACCTTGAATTATGGCTTTTCTATATTAAGAATCCTTATTCAGCTATTTTCTTTCATATACCAAGTCACCTTTGTCATTACTCATTTAGATTTTAAACAAACACATTACCAAGTTACTAATATTTTACATATTCAGAGTTTTTTGTATTCATTTATATTTATCTATATTTTTATAAATTTTGTTACATTCATTTTTTTAATTTTTTTCAGATTTCCTTATACTTAATTTGATATTCTGATACATTTATTTTATTAAGTATTTTCTTAGATATTGCTCTTAAGAGAGTATAGGCTGGTCTCATCTATCCTTCCTTACATATCTACAAACATTTGTATTTCATGGTGATACATATGTTATCTTGACTAAGTGTATAAATGATACCTTGAATAGGTACAGAATTATTGGGAATTAACTCCTTTTCCCAAGCATTTCATTAATGCTATTTCTTGTTCTATATTTGTTTAAGGTTGTTGATTCCTATTCCTTCAAATATGACTTTTGATACTTCTTTTATCTGATAACAGCTCAGAACACCTATTTAAATTTTCAAGATTATACCAAGGCTGATTTCATTTTTAATCTGCTCTGTAATAAATTTGGTGAAATTTTCAATCAGAAAGCTTAAGTATTTTATAATTACTTATTTAATTATTTCCTCTCTTTGTTCTTTCTTCCCAATTTTATTTCAGATTTCTAAAGCAATTCTACAAGTCAATGAAAATAAAATATGGGAAGAAGGAACAAAAGGTATGAAGAGTCATTTTTTTTATCAAAAAAGGAAACACTACTAGAGCATAAAAATATATACAAAACACTCTCTTTGACAAAGATATGCAAATTACACCATAAGGCGATCTTCTTTGACATGTGTTTTAAATTTATTCAACATTTATTTCACTGAATATTCATTACATACAAGGCATTGTTCTAGAACACCAGGGGCTATCAAGTTGGAGAATGCAGAGCCAGTTAACTGCCTTCTCCAAGTTTATGAAATGGCAGAGAAGTAATTTCTACAGAGATACAGGAAGAAAATAGGTTCCCAGTTTAAGGAAAGCATTTTTTAACAATCAAGCATTTAGATATTGAAATTATATATGAATAAGAGATATTATATTTAAATAATTTATAGAGAACAAGTAAGATATACTAATCTTTTCCAATTTAAAAAATGCAAGTTTAACTAAGATAACTCCTATTTTTGGTCTTTTGAGACAGATTTAACTATTCCCTTTATTTATAATATTGGACTAGTGCTTATCATCTAAAAATTAGTACTACCTACATCTGCTTCTTTCAATACATGGTAAACATATTTTAAGAATAGGAGTCCTGCTTTTTCATCATAGCCAGAATCCATTCTTGTATTTGTTTTACAATAGACTTTATTTCATGAATCAAAATTTTTAAAAAATCATTTATTTAATGTGATCAAAACTGAAATCCAGACAAATAAATCTCTACATTTTTGGTAGTCAATGAAAAATCAATAAAGATTAAGTTATATGATCAAATCAATAGTTACAAAGATTAATTTGTATACCCTGCACTTGATAAACTAGAGAATGGAAGAGACTGAGTTACAAAGCAATTAATACAGTTTATAATAGCAGCAAAATAGTAAAGATAATGGGATCATAAGATAGATATTGATGGATAAGGATTAAAAATATTTATTCAGTATAAACCTCTCTATAGTGTCTTAGTATAGCATCCCAACTGCAATGTTAGAAAATGAAATAAATCTAGGAAACCAGTTAAGGAGAAGCAAACACCAACACAATTGAATCCTGTGTCAATAGATATCTAGAGTAGCTCAGAATAAATATTGTAAAGAAGTGTTGATTGTTCATAAAAACATGTAAATTATTCACTGTGGAAATTATTTTGGGGAAAGATGAATATTGTAAAAGATTATATTAACAAAGGAGTAAATAGAATTGGAAAACGGGAGTAGCAGATGTTATCTTTTGTTTCTACTTGTCAGAGCCAGCAACTCCTGCATTCTCAATATTATGATTTAAATTTTGATTGACCATCATCCACTAGGCATCAGGTGTTTGAATTTAATCTCAGTACTAGATAGGAGAGCTTCAAAGAAAAAGTGGCACTGTACTCAGGAAGCGTTGCTACCTATGTTTTAAAAATTTGAGATGCATATTGTCAAATTCTTCACATGCAATTAACTTGTAAGGATCAGAATGTTTGTTAAATGTTTGCTTTAAGCCTTAAAGAACTGATAAATCATTTTCTTTTTTGTCAATCTGACTATATATGTATCATATATAATCTTAACCCTTTTCTATATCTACTTGTAGTATAATATAGAAAAACAGACATCCATGATATATTAAAATTAGACTAACTTATTCTTGAATACTCAGAACTATATTCTAATTCAAAATCCAGAAATTAATTTTAAAATGCTATTTTAAGTTTTCTAACAGAGATAATACTTTATACCTAAGTAGGAACTAACTTGAGGTGCTCTCTAAATCTACTTTCCAGATTGGATACAGCTTCTATTTGAAGATTTTCTTTTTATGTTTACTTTTATATTGCAAATGTATAATATTTTAAATTAAAATTGAATACACTGTTAGTAAAGTATCCTCTAGTATGTAATCATCTATATATACTTAATAATTTTAACTTATATTTACATTGATTTGACCAGAAAAACACACATTAATTTGATTTGAAGTCAGAAAAACTCCTTTTGGTTAAATATTGTATAATTTATCATTATGCTATTCACTTTATCTCTAATGTATGGAAATAAGACTTGCTCATTACCACTTTAAAAGAAGACCTAGTTGAAGACTAGTACTTCTAATAAGACCTCCAGTTCTTTGGAAGAATACTCACCAGGGCAGTACTTATAGCAGCACAAAAATTGATTAGTACTAAAAAATATGTTTAGTTTTGATGGCCTGTGTATAAAATTATCTCTTTGACCATACTCTATATTTATAGTCATCATTGAAATGAAAGCTGAGTTCTATATCAACCAGGCAACAGTCTTAGTTATTTCTGAGCACATCTATTCTTGTCACTTTTTTTTAACACGATGTTTTGGCTTATTTTCTTCTAGTCTCTCCCCTAGGCATATGTAAACAGAAATTGGTCATATAGTTTTATTAAATTAGGAATATTTTTCCATTATTACTTCTGTGGTATTTAAAAAATTAAGTTTATTGGGGTGGCCATGGTTAATATGTGTATTTATGTTTCAAGTATACAATTCTATAATACATCATCATATATTGCATTGGTGTGCCCACCAACCAAAGTCAAAATCTTGTGTCACCATATATCTGACGCCCCTTTACCCTTTAATAGACCCTCAGCGTTCTTCCCTTTGGTAAGCACTATACTGCTGTTTGTGTCTATAACGTTTTGTTTGTTCATTTGTTGCTCTGTTTTATATACCACATATGAGAGAAATCATATGGTTCTTTACTTTTTCTGTCTGGATTATTTTGCTTAACATGATATTATCAAGATCCATCTAAATTGTTGCAAATGGCAGTATTTCATTTTTCTTATGGATGAGTAGTATGCTATTATAGATATGTACCACATATTTTTATTTAATCATCTACTGAAGAACACTTTGGTTGTTTCCATTTGTTGGCTTCAATGAGCAATGCTGTAATGAATATAAGAGTGCACATATCTTTGAGAATAAATATTTTCAAAATTTTCAGGTAGGTATCCAGAAAAGAGGTTTCTTGGTAACATGGTAACTCTATTCTTAATTTTTTGACAGATACGTACCACATATTTTTATCTAATCATCTACTGAAGAACACTTTGGCTGTTTCCATTTGTTGGCCTCAATGAGCAATGCTGCAATGAATATAAGAGTGCACATATCTTTGAGAATAAATATTTTCAAAATTTTCAGGTAGGTATCCAGAAAAGAGGTTTCTTGGTAACATGGTAACTCTATTCTTAATTTTTTGAGGAACCTTCATACTGTTTTCCATTGTGGCTATACCAATTTCTGTTCCCACCAGCAGTGAATGTGGGTTCCTTTTTCTTCAAAAACACTCCGACACTTGTTAGCCTTGTTGATAACAGCCAATCAAACTGGTGTGAGATGGTATCTCATTGAAGTTTTGATTTGCATTTCTCTCATAGCTAGTGAAGTTGAGTATCTTTTCCATTGGCCATTTGAATGTCTTCTTTGGAGAAGTGTCTATTCAGCTCCTCTGACCATTTTTTAGTTGGATTGTTTTTTGTTTATTTGTTTGTTTTGGAGTTTTTCTTTATGTTGAGGTTTTTTTCTGGTATAAGTTTTTAAAAATTATATTTTGGATATTAATTCCTTATTGGAGCTGCAACTATCCTCACTCATTTTGTTGTTTACTTTTTTGTTTTGTTGGCTATTTCTTTTGCTATGCAGAAGCTTTGTAGTTTGATGTTGTCCCATTTATTTCATTTTATTTATGTATTTATTTATATTTTTACTCTCCTTGCCTTTGGGGTCAAATTCATAAAATCCTCTCTAACATCAAGGTCCATAAGTTTAGTACCAATTTTTTTATGCAATGTTTTTTCAGGTCTTACATTTTTGTTTTTGATCCATTTTGAGTTAATGTTTATATATGGGGATAAACAGTAGTCTAGTTTCATGCTTTTGCATGTGGCTTTCTAATTTTCACAGCACCATTTATTAGAGGCTTTCTTTTCCCCATTGTATGTTTTTGGCTCTTTTGTCAAAAATTATTTGCCTAAATACATGTGGGTTTATTTTTGGGCACTTAATTGTGTTCCATTTGTCTGTGTGTCTGTTTTCGTGCCAGTACCATGCTGTTTTTCTTACTGTCACTTTGTAGTATAATTTCAAGTCAGGGAGTGTGATAACTCACACTTTGTTCTTCTGCTCAGGATTGCTTTGTCTTTTGGAGGGTCTTTTGTGGTTCCATACAAATCTGATGTTTTTATTCCATTTTTAAAAAAAATATCTTTGGATTTTGATGGGGATTGCATTAAATCTGTATATGTGATATGACCATTTTAACAATGTAGACTCCTCCAATCCATGAACATGAAATATCCTTCCATTTCTTTGTGTCTTTTTCAATCTTTTAAAATAATGCTTTGTAGTTTTCAGTGTATAGGTTCTTCACATCCTTTGTTAAGTTTATTTCTAGCCACTTTATTCTTTTTGTTGCAATTGTAAAAATAATTGCTTTTAGCATTTCTTTCTAAAATTTCATTATTAGTATAAAGGAATGCAGTGGGTTTTTGTACATTGATTTTGTATCCTGTGGCTTTAATATATTTGTTTATTGTTTTAAATAGTTTTTGGTAGAGTCTTTGTGTTTTCTACTAGTATATAAAGAATCATGTTATCTGCAAGGTAATTTTCCTTTTTTAAATCAAAATTTGGATGCCTTTTGCATCTTATTCTTGCCAGATTGTTCTGTCTAAGATGTGCAGCACTATGTTGAATAATAGAGAGTGAGAGTGGTCATCCTTGTCTTATTCTTGATCTTAGAGGAAAGGC
>NW_006286005.1:805037-814073 GCF_000327345.1 Myotis davidii
CGCTCCCTCTGCTGGGGCTGAATGCCTTTGGATAGGACCAAGATGTGTACTGTAGTATGCTTTTCCTATCCACAATCCCAAAAGGAGATCAGGAAAAGTCTCAAAGACTTCAGACAACTGTCACTGCCTTCAGTCTGATCATTATTCTCAGTCTTAATTATCCTCAGGCTATTGACAACATCACCGGTTAGACTCTACAGGGTGGGGTGAGAGGTTCTCAAATAAGGTGGGGCTAATGCTTCCCCACCAGGCAAAAGCTTCCTGGATGATAAAGGCCTACCTAAGAAAAATGTCCCCTACAGTATGAGGGAATGACACAACAGAGGAGACCTGGGTGGTTGACTTCTGAGCTCTAACTCCAGAGCCCTCAACCCTGGATTCTGTTCACACAGCTCTAACCTACTCTGCTCTCCCTCTGCTGGAGCCAAGGTGAGTATGTTGGCCCTTAAAGTGGGTGCTTGCATTTCCATCTGTCTCTCCTTGGCAGACAACAATCCTGCTGCTTTTCACAGCCAGATGTCATGTGGGTGCCTTTCTCAGTTCTGGTGCTCTGGGTTGCAGAGCTCAGGTTGGGGTTTAGACCCCAGAATTCTCAGTGGGAACCCCCCACAGCTTAGACATCCATCCATAACTTCAGCTGCTGTCTTTGGGAGCTCAGCCAGCCCTGTCTTAACTCTGCACTTTCTACCAGTCTGCATGGAGTCTCCACTTTCCATCCTAGGTTATCAATGTTCTTTCCAGGTAGTTTTCAGTTGATTATTCAGAATGGTTTTTCTGTATTTTAGTTGTAACTGCAGTTTGATCTTGAAGAGTGTCTGTGCAGTTTCCACTTACTCTGCCACCATTTTTCTTTATTTTTTAATATAAACAATTATTTTTGTTGTTATTGTTCATCCTTACTTGAGGATATTTTTCCGTATAGTTTTAGAGAGACTGGAAGAGAGAAGGAGAGACAGAGAGAAACATTGATGTGAGAGAAACACATCAATTGGTTACCTCCTGCAGGAGTCCTGACCAGGCTTGGGGATCAAGCCTGCCACCCAGGTACATGCACTTGACTGGAATTGAACCTGGGATCCTTCAGTCCATGGGCCGATGCTCTATTCAGTGGGAGAAAATGACCGCTCCCTCCTCTTCCTCCTCACTTCCTCTCTGAAATCAGTAAAAATATAATTGTTGATTTTTTACAGAGAGGAAGGGAGAGGGATTGAGAGTTAGAAACATCGATGAGAGAGAAACATCGATCAGCTGCCTCCTTCACACTCCCTACTGGTTGGGTCCCGCAACCAAGGTACATGCCCTTGACCGGAATCCAACCCGGGACCCTTGAGTCCACAGGCCGACGCTCTATCCACTGAGTCAAACTGGTCAGGGCAAGTTTAATTTTTTAAATAAATTTTTGTAGTTATTTAACTAAAATATGGACAATTTGTACAGATGGTTTTGAGAAAAATATTGTGAAAATGGAGATTACCAATATAACTCAATATGATTTCTTTTTAACTTCAATATCTGTAAAACTAATATCCTTACTATTTCCCAAATGTCTTCCTTTGCAGAGAAATTAACCCATTGAAGGCTAATTTGACTTGAATAATATATTTGGGCTTAAAATTGGTACTGCTTTATTTTTGGCTACATTCCTTGTTGTTAGTATTCTCATTGGTATTTAGGGTTATATTATTCCAATAACTTGTAAAATATGATATTTCTTGGTCTCAAATAAATCTGGTTTCAATATGGTGGATTTCACATTCAGTCTCAAGAGGGTAAAATTAAATTAGTTAAGTTTAAGGTTTTACCAACTACTTGCAGTAGTTGATATTTCACTATTTAGGGGGGCAAATTAATAGCTCTTTTGCTCTATTACCTCATTTATTTCTAAAAGCTTACATTTATCTTGAATATTTGTTATATTCTCTACCAGTGTCATTTAGGAGGTCAGAATTTGACACAGACTTAGATGTCAAATTGGTAAATCATCTTCACATTGTGTTTTACAAATAAGCAAAGCTTTTAGCATGTCTAGTGTAAATCAATCATTTCATGATTTCCCCACATTTCACAATAAATCTTGAGACTACGCAATATGCCAAAAGTATAGTTTTTATTCCTTCATCATTACATTTGATGCCTAGTTTGAAAAATTTTAAGGTTTCGTTGATTACTTACTATAGAGAAATATTCATTCCCTAATATTAGTTTATTAAAAATTAATGGAGCTGAGGACAATTGCATTGATTAGCCACTAATGTGTACATAATATTCTGGCCACCTCAGTGATTCTTTCTTGTGCAAATTTTTTCCTTTAAACTCACTCTCAGCCAGGGATGTGAAACCAGGAATACAGCTGGAGTCCTATCCTAGTATTAAAAAGCTTTCTCTCTTTCATGGTTGAAAGTAGTGAGGCAAAGCTCCCTGCTGGTCAAGAAGAGTGGAAACTAATGCAGTAGCATTAGGGCTCCAGAAATATTGACACCATTATGAGATTTGTGAGCACAAAATCAATTTTATGCATTAGTCTAATAGTGTGTTGGTGTGATTTTAAGCACTGAAAAATACTGCCCATGGTTACGTGGGATAAGATCCAGATGCAGGGCCTACTTGGAATAAAAAAGACTAAGAAAGACTAGGTCATGGCCTGATGCTAATGTAATTGCTAAGGTTTGGAAGTAAACACATATAGCTCTTAAAAGCAGAAGCATATTCTGTGGTGGGTAGGATGTGGAATGGAGCAACTGTATAGATATCAAACCCTGTAAGAGCCCAGCTCTTTCCCAAAGATATAGACTGGGGCCTAGAACAGAAGTCTGGAAAATGAGACCTTTGAGCTTGACAAGAACAAGATTGATGCCAAGGGCCAGAGCTTCCTTTTTTCCCAAGCCTCTTGGGAAATGATAAGGAAAAGAATAGCAAAATAGACAATGGCTTGTCGTAAAAATATACGTGACTATTCCTAATAGTGGGGGATATTCGATAACATTGGAGTTTTACAGATTATGAGATGTTTGAAATCCACACATATATACCAATATATAAAAAAAATTATGTTTTACATTAGTTAAATGGTAGTGCTAATAGCATATAAAGAACAATACTATCTTCTGTGAGACAAGCATGATTGTAAGCCTAGTTTTCTCAGGTACTGCTTAGCCTCACCACTGGGGAGATTTAGTAATGTGATTACCCTAACACATAAAATAATTGCCTTTGTTTAGTTCAAGTCATCTATCCTCTAGTTTTGATATGGAGTAAAGAATTAAAAGACTTTCAAGTTCATGGCAGAGTTTCCATTGGATAAAAGGGATCACTGTGGCCTATGGATGTAGCAGTCCTGCAGTCCTATGAATACTAGCTGGTGCCTGGAGTGCACTGATGTCATGCACAGGTCCTAGAACACTGCTGAAGCCATAGCAATGACTTGTATCATAACTGCCCTGGTGGTGTCCTAGGCACTGGTCAGAACAGTGATTGGTGAGGAGAGAAGTCTCTCAAGTGACTTGTTATTGATTGTAATTTGTTTGTATTGATTGTACTTGTTGTAATTTGATTTTTTGTCATCATCAACTTACACTCTGAAAGTAGGGTTTGAGGGAGAAAGATACCTGATTTTAGTGGCTCTTTAAAGAGTTGAACCATGAAGCCTAATGAAAAAATTAAACATCTGGAAAGCAGTATTTCATCAAAATGCACAGATGTCAAGAGGTATGTGTAAAGCACATTCTAAGGGCATAGGGTAACCAGGTACTGTTTTCTTAAGAAAATGAGGGAATTCCTAGTTGTGATGAGGAAGGGAAAGAAAGTAGGAGAGAGAGATAGAGGGAGAGAGAGAGAGAGGGAGGAAGGGAAAAGAGAAAAGAGGAAGGTGAGGGAAAGGGAGTGGGAGAGAAGAGGAAGAGAAGGAGACAGATAGAGAGAGGAGGGAAGAAAAGGGAGAAAAGGAAAGAGAGGAAGGAGAGGTGTGGGGGGGAGAACTTTGAATACTTAAAACTGGTTGTGTAGGGATGAAAGTATAATGTCAAAAAAAATTTATTTACTCGCCGAAACCGGTTTAGCTCAGTGGATATTTTGTCTTAGACTATGAAGGTGTAATGTGGTTGCTCCTATATGAAATGTAAGAGAAAAAAATGGGTCACACACAAACAAAACACCCTTTAACTATAGTGATTTAATTAAGAAGATAGTATGGCTTTTTCTGGAAAAATGGAATACGGAAATAGTTGGTTACTATAGAGTAGGGGTCCTCAAACTATGCCCGTGGGCCTCATGTGGCCCACCGGAAACATTTATCCGGCTGGCTGTGTGTTTTTGCCCTGGCTGCCTATTGCTTAGCAGCCGACTCATCCCAGGCCCGCAGTGCGCATGTGTGGAATGTGCGCTGCACTCTCTGACTCCCCTCCTTCTCTCTGTCTCTCAACTCCTCCTCTCAGTCTTGGGTGTGATTGGACGAGTCATGAGCTTGCCTGTGCAGAGCCTGCTGCTGCCTGAGGACCAGGGTAAGAACAAGTTAGGATTTTTTTTTTTTTTTTTAAGTTAGGGGGGCTATTTTTTTTTTTTATTTTGCAGTTAGTAGGGTCTTTTATTTTGAAGTTAAGAGAGTCTTTTTTTAAGTTTTGTTTTTTTACTTCAAAATAAGATACGTGCAGTGTGCATAGGAATTTGTTCATAGTTTCTTTTTAAACTATAGTCTGGCCCTCCAACGGTCTGAGGGACAGTGAACCGGCCCCCTGTTTAAAAAGTATGAGGACCCCTGCTATAGAGATTGAAAGTAAACAAGTAGCCCCTGTGAGGAAGAACCTTGCTCAGTGGTGGGAGGGAGACAGATTGAAGCCCCAAAGTTCCAATGGTAGCTCACATTCCTAAAGAGGACTGATATTTCTAACTTGTTTGGGATTTCTATAACCTCCAGTGGACCTGTGGAAAAAGTCTGTCTTCCTTTTACTTTCAAAAAATACTATTGCATATTTAGAGATGTTATTGAGCATAAGCTATGAAACATGCAAACATACATTCAAACCTATTCACATATACACACAGATCCTATAAAATAAAAGCCTAATATGCAAATCAACCAAACAGCGGAGTGACCAGCAGAATGATTGGTTCCATTTAAAAATAACCCTTTTTGTGCAAACACATGATATTTATTGTCATAGTAAATATTACTGTGCATTTAATATTTTTATAGAAACCACATTACACTATTCATGAAGGTGGAGGCCTTGTGTGTATTCACTGAACTTGTCACATAATAGACTCTTATTATTATTATTTTTGTTATTATTGTTATATATTTTTTATTACTTTACATCATCTTTTACTTTATTTGTATTGTTTCCACTATTATAGATGTTCCCATTCCCTCCTCCACTTTTGTTCATCTCCCCCTGTACTCACTCCCCCATTCCTTCTGGCCATCAAAACACTGTTGTCTGTGCCTATGGCTCATGCATATATGTTCTTTGGCTAATCCCTTTATCTTCTTTAATCCCATCTTCCCTTTCTCCCTTCTGACAGCTGTCAGTCTGTTCCATGTATCCATGCCCTTGTTTCTATTTTGTTTGTCAGTTTATTTTATTCATTAGATACCACATGCAAGTGAGATCATATGTTATTGTCTTTCTCTGACTGGCTTATTTCACTTAGCATAATACTCTCCAGGCCCATTCATGCTGTCAAGCATCCTTGTAATCATTATTCTGAACTCTATATCTGATAAATTTCTTATCTCCATTTCATTTAGCTCTTCCTCTGGAGAATTCTCTTGCTCTTCCATTTGCAGCTTTTTTTTTTTTTTTTGGTCTCCCCATTTTGGCTTCCTATCTGGGATTGTGTCTATGTATTAGGTAGATCAGCTACACCTCCCAATCTCTAATGCAAGAAAATGTCAGAAGCTATTTATGACTGGCCCTGAATACCCAGTTTGAACCTATCAGCCATTCACAGTTAATGGTTCCCTCTGCTGGGACTGGGTGCCTTTGGAAAGGACCAAGATGTGCACCAAGGTCTGCTATCCAAGCCCCAGGCCCAGGATTAGATCAGGCAAAGACTCAAAGCCTCCAGAGATCTGCCTCTGCTTGCAGTCTGATTGTTAATTAGTCTTGATTAGCCTCTGGATATTGATCACAGAGTAAGGTGAGAGGTTTTCCAACAGGGTCAGGCAATTGCTTTCCCACCAGACAAACACTGCCTGAATGGTAAAGGCCTGCTGAGAAAAATGACCTCTGCAGTGTGAGGTAATGACAGCACAGGACACCTGTGTGGTTGCCTTCTGTGCTCTAACCCCAGGCCCTCCAACCCTGGATTCTGCTCCCACAGCTGCACTCCACTCTACCCTTCCTCTGCAGAAGCCCAAGGTCACTGGCTGCACACAAAATTTTGTGCATTGTTCCTTTGAGAGGATGACTACATTTCCAGGCATCTCTCCTTGGCAGACAACAACCCTGCTGCTTTTTGCAGCCAGATATTGTGTGGGCACTTTTCTTAGTTCTGATGCTCTGAGCTGGGGGACCCAGCTTGGGGTTTAGACCCCTGAGTTCTCAGTGGGAATCCCTCACAGCTGAGATATCCCTCCAGCCCTTCACTCCTCCACCCTTCCTACCAGTCTCCGTGTGGTATCCACTTTCCATCATTGTCCTTGATTATGGAGGGTTCTCTCCATCTAGTCTTCAGTTGATTATTCAGGATGATTTTTCTGTATTTTAGTTATAATTACAGTTTGGTCCGGAAGCATATCCATGTAGCTTCCACTTACTCTGCCACCATTTTGGAATGATTGTAGAGACTGACAAGTTCCAAGGTCTGCCATCAGCAAGCTGGAGACTTAGGAGGAATCCATGTTTCAATTCAAAGTCTGAAGGCAAGAGAAATTCCTAGCTTGAAGGCAATCTGGCAGGAGAAATCCCCCCTTACTCTTCAATGCCAATATTGCTTTATTGATTTTCTGTTTGGTCTATCTATAGCTGTCTGTAGGGTATTTATGTCCCCTGCTATATTTGTGTTTTTGTCAGTATCTCCTTTCAGTTCTGTTAGTAGTTGCTTTATATATTTCGGTGCTTCCTGATTGGGTGTCCATATATTGTCTTGGTATAGTGTTCCCTTTGTCACTATAAAATGTTCATTTGTGTCTCTTGTTACCTTTTTTATCTTGAAATCTATTTTGTCAGATATAAGCATGGCTACACCTACTTTTCCCTGGATATATGGTATCATTTTTAATTGCTACATAGCATTTTATCATATAGACATTTCTGTGTTGTTTATGTTGCTCCAAACTTTTCTTCATTTCATTTATGGATACTGAAAACATTCTGTTTTGTTTTATGAATCACATTTTTTCCTTCACCAGAATTATTATAAAGCAATAACTATAAAAACTTTTATTTAGTAATTAACACCAAAATGACACTAGTGTATTAATTCTTATCGAATCATTTTTTCTAGACATTTCAAAAATAAACCATTTTGGGGGAGTGGTTGTCTGGCATGATCAGGTAGTCAGGTTCTCTAAGGAAATAAGTATTCTTGGTACATCAAATAAAAACAATTTTAAAGTGTTCTAATATTAAACACATACAACTCATATATGTTTTATTTTTTTAATTGAATTTATTTGGGTGACATAGGTTAATCAAATTATACAGGTTTCAGGCATGTAATTGTATATTACATCAATTGTGTATTGTATTGTGTGTTTACCTTCCCAAGTCAAGTCTCCTTCCATCACTATTTCCCCACCCATCCACCCAACCCCCATCTTTATCCTCATCTACCATCTTCCAACCACCCTTCCCTCTGGCAATCACCATTCTGTTGTCTGTATTCATGACCCTTTATTTTCTTTGCTTAATCCCTTCACACTTCTCACCCAGCCCCCAACTCCCTCTTCTCTCATAGCTGTCATTCTATTTTCTGTATCCATGAATCTGTCTCCAGTTTGTTAGTTTATTTTGTTCATTAAATTCCACATATGAGTGAAATCATATGGTACTAGTCTTTCTCTGCCTGGCTTATTTTATTTAGCATAGCACTCTCCAGGTCCATCTATGCTGTCCCAAAGGGTAAGATTTCCTTCTTTTTTACAGCTGAGTAGTATAATATTTTATAAATAACTCAAAAACTTTGAAATAGAAATAGTTAACAATAGAAACCTTATTAACTATTTCATAGTAGGCCTTCATTTTTTTCCTATTTCCTTTCTGTCAATTAAATAAATTTTTCATCATAATTTTGAATAGTAAATATGATCTGTATCTTATTTTAGATGTTATGTGGTATAGAAGAAATAATTTTACTTGATCCCTGTCTCATGAAATTTAAAGTTGAATCTTCTAGTTATTCTACTATTTTAATCTTATTTCTACAATCCCCATGTTGTATATTCTGTAAAAGAAACATCAGTTTTTAAACCACATATCTTTCCATCATATATTTAAAATTAACTAACATTATTATAAAACTTTGAGAAATGTGTCCTGTTTCTATTAAAATTAATTAAATAATAATATTTCTCCTTTGATTTCCATTAGTCTGAATATAAGCAGAAACCAAAAAAGTATCATCCAATATACATAAAGGTTATTTATGTTTCTAGTCATGGTAAAACTGATATGAGAATAATCTTGTCCTGTAGTTGTTTTATGTGATGAGTGGTCAAATAAAGAATTGACTTGGTCTTGGCCAGTTGGTTGTAGTTGAAAGGGTGAGGATTACGCCCTCCACCTTGCCCCCCAGGTAAGAGCTACGCCCTCCACCTTGCCCCAGGGTAAGGGCTATGCCCTCCATACTTGTGCCTGGCCAATCGGCAGGGCCTACAGTCCTTTCTCCACCCCTTACCCCAACCCCCTATAAAACCTCTCTCCACAGAGTTTGCTCTCTCTCTGCCACTTGCTGCTGTGCCAGTAAGGGGGGGCAGGGGAGCCAAACCTAGGTTTGAAATAAATGACTCTTTGCTTTTGCATCGGACTCGCTGGCTCCCTGGTGGGCCCTTGGGAATCTTGAAATCTGGGCACAACAGGGTTAGTGGAAATATGAAAT
>NW_006286005.1:817146-817664 GCF_000327345.1 Myotis davidii
TGTGGTGTTTCAGGATTATTAGAATATATTCCCAGAAGTAGGATCACTGGGTCAAAGAAAGTCCCATTTTTAATTTTATGAGGAAACTCCATACTGTTCTTCACAGTGGCTGCACCAGTCTGCATTCCCACCAGCAGTGCACGATGGGTGCCTCTTCTCCACATCCTCACCAGCACTTGTTGTTTGATTTATTAATGGTAACCATTCTGACAGGTGAAGAAATGATACATCATTTAATTTGCAACAAACCAATCTCTCTCTTCATTGTTTCTTTTTCATGTTGATTTCTCTCTCTCTCAAATCAACTTTTAAAAATTAAAAAAAATAATTTATATGTATTATCAAAACTATCCTAATATAGAAATACCTCCTGGTCTGACTGCTGGTTTAGGCCCGATTAAAGAGAGTGCAGGCTGGGCTGAGGGCACCCCATCCCCATGCATGAACTTCATGCACCGGGACACTAGTTTAATAATAATTTTTTAATTTTTTTTAATTTTTATTGATTAAGATATTAC
>NW_006286006.1:0-587 GCF_000327345.1 Myotis davidii
GTGTGTGTAGGCGGTGTGTATGTCGTGTGTGGGCGTTGGTGTGTTTGGATGGTGTTTGTGGATGGTGCGTGTGTGGATGGTTTGTGTGGATGGTGTGTGTGGATGGTGTGTGTGGATGGTTTGTGTGTGCATGGTGAATGTTGGTGTGTGTGCATATTAGTGTGGGCGTAGGTGTGTGTGTATACTGGGGTGTGTGTACATTGGTGTTTGTGGATAGTGTGTGTGGATGTTGGTGTGTGTGGATGTTGGTTTGTGTGGATGTGTATGGATGGTGTGTATATGGATGGTGTGTGTGCATGGTGTCTTTATTTTGTGTGTGGATGGTGTGTGTGGATGGTGTTTGGATGGTGTCTGTATTTTGTGTGTGGATGGTGTGTGTGGATGGTGTGTTTGGACGGTGTGTTTGGACGGTGTGTGTAGATGGTGTGTGTGGATGTTGTGCATTGATATGCGTGGATGGTGTGTGGATGGTGTGTGTGTATGTACGTTGGTGTGTGTGTACGTTGGTGTGTGGATGGTGTGTATGGTGTGTGTGTACGATGGTGTGTGTGCATGTTCTGTGTGGATGGTGTATGTGGATGTTTGTG
>NW_006286007.1:0-2452 GCF_000327345.1 Myotis davidii
AATCAATAAAAAATATATTTTTAAAAAAGAATAAATGTCCTTCTCTTTTTAATTTTTATTTATCAATTTTAGATAGAGAGGAAGAAAGAGAGGGAGGGAGAGAGAGAGAGAGAGATCTGATTTGTTGTTCCACATATTTGAATTCATTGGCTGATCCCCAACCTTGGCATATTAGGACAAAACCAACTGAGGTGACTAGCCAGGGCCCTAATGAATTGTCACTGTAAGCTGTTATCCTTAGGCTTTCCTGCCAGTTTCCTAACTTACCTTTCATTTGGAAAATTCTAACCTTTTCCTGAATAAACTGAGAAAATACGAATACACACATCTCCTTAGAGAAGCCAGAGAGAGCCAATGACTTACAGGTCCCACCCAGAGCTAAGAAGAGGCTAAGACCAGAGAGGCACTTGGGATGTAAGTGTACTTGAGAGTGAGGGAGTCCTTACATTTCTTTCGCTCTAGGTGCCTCATGTTCCTCACCTAGTTCAACCCTAATCCCACCTTTGAACATCTGTAGAGTGTGGCAATCCATCTCTAATCCATTGATTAGAGGGAGAAGGGCAGCTGAGATCACTAAGTCTATTCTGCCTGGCATTTTCCCTTGATAATTCCTTCCAGCTGCCTCTTCTAAAATCTGGTGGGAGATACTTGCCAAGAAGAAAGAGAAAGACAAGAGGAAGACATTTCAGATAACCCAGGTATATTAGTAACACTCCAGTCTTCCTTCGTTTTAACACCAGTTGTGTGGGTGTTTTCCCTTCAATAAGCAAGTCCACAACACCAGCAGGGTGGCCTACAGTAGAACTCATTCTGACACTGTCTACCTAGATATTGCCATATCCCACCGGTTAAGGGCTCAGTCCCACCTTCGGAATCCAGTCCCAAGGTGCAGGTCCACTGGGTATTCACAACTTCTGTCCAACTTGACCACAACCCTCTTCTCAGGCTCCATTAGGTATCAAGAGTGGGTCACAGAACTCAAGGAAATACTTAGTATGTTTATAAGTTTATTAAAGAATATGATAAAAGATACAGATGAAGAGATAGGTTGATGTTTGTGAGGATCCTGAGGGCAGGAGCCTTTGTCCTGGTGGAGTTGTAGTGCATCGTCCCTCCAGTAGAGGGTTGTATTCACCAACCTATAAGCTCTCAGAAACACACAATGCTGGAATGTTATGATGACTTCCTTTCAAGATACTTTTTTCACCCTTAAGGAGAAACAAAGGCTCAACACAGGGGAATAGGAGAATATCTGAGGCAAGTAGAAATGAAAATAATGTGGTGGAGGCTATACTTATTTCAGATTAAAATGGACTGTAATCCAAAAACAGCTATAAGAGACAAATAAGGTCAATATATAATGCTAAAGGGGTAAATTTGTCAAGAAAATATAACAGTCATAAATGTATATGTGCACCCACCTACAGAGCACCTAAATATATTAAGCAAATGCTAACAGAATCAAAGTGAGAAGTAGACAACAACATAGTAATAGTGGACTTCAATACTGCACTGTAAGTAATGGATAAGTCATCCTGCCAGAAAATCAGCAAAAATATTGGATTTGAAACATACATTTGATCAAATGGACCAAATAAACAGTTATAGAACAGTCCATGCAGTTGCATGCATATTCCTTATAAGTGCACTCAGAATATTATCCAGGATTTATCATAGGTTAGAACGCAAATCTATACAACATACTCCTGAACAACCAATTGGTCAAAGAAAAATCAAAAGGAGATAAAGATAATTTGAAACACATTCAAATGAAAACTCAACATAATGAAAATCGATGGGTGCATCAAAAGCAGTTCAGAGAGGAAAGTTTATAGTGATAAGTACATACGTTAGGAAAATAGGAAAACCTTAAACAATCTAACTTACTAGTAACACCTCCTCCCCAATAACTAGAAAATGAAGAAACTAAGCTCAAACTTAGCAGAAGGAAGAAAAACAAAGATCGGAGAATAAATAATTGAAATAGAAAAAATTTAAATGAATAGCTGACTTTTTGAAAATAAAAACAAAACAAAATTGACAGATATTTCGCTAGAATCACTAAGGAAAATAAAGAAACAAAAAAATAAAAGCAGAATTAAAAGATGAGGCATTTAAACTACTACCACAGAAATACAAAGAATAATAAAAAAGAATAAGTGGGGACATTATAATGCAATGTTTTATTAACTGTACTGTTCTAAATTCAAGCTGTATAGTCAAGATACAGCAAATATTAGTGTGTGTTTTTTCCTTCAATATTTTATATTGAGCTCTATTTTTTTAAATTAAATCTTTATTGTTCAGGTTATTACATTTGTTCCTCTTTTTCCCCCCCATAACTCCCCTCTTCCCAGTTCCCGCCCCACTATCCGCCCTCACTCCCCACCCACTGTCCTCATCCATAGGTGTATGATTTTTGTCCAGTCTCTTCCCACATGAAAACACAGTT
>NW_006286007.1:3096-7688 GCF_000327345.1 Myotis davidii
AATTTATCGGCGATTTCCAGATAATTCTTGAAAAACCTTATAAACATGGTTTTTGAACTCTATATCCAGTCATTTGCTTTCTTCCATTTCTGTCATTTGTGATCTGTTTCTTTGACTCCGCATTTTTTATGCTTCCCTGTGTTGGTAGAGTGGTTTTGTGTGCTAGGTGTCCTATAGGATCCAGTGGCTCAGCCTCCCCAGTTACTTGAGGTGGACATTCTTGGTGCACCCCCTTGTGGGCTTTGTGCACAGTCTTGTTGTAGTTAAGCCTTGATTGTTGTAGTTATCACTGGGAGGAATTGACCTCCAGGCCAATTGGCTGTGAGAATCAGCTGTGTCTGCAGTTGGAGAACTTCTGTGCTGGAGACATCCCTCTGGGGCAAGACTTGCTTCAATGTGGCTTTGGTGCTCACTGAGTCTGCCCCCTGAGTGTGTCCTTTATGGTTTCACGGAGCTGCAAACTGGATGGTCCCACTCTGGCCACTGGGCACACTGGCGCCTTGGTCTCTAGGGAGGTGCTAATCTAGCCTCTGCCTGAGGCTACCCAGCAAAAGCTTCCGTGCAGGCCTTGGCTGGGTGGGTCTCACGGGATCAACAGGGCAGAGCCAGCAGTTATGGCTGTTCTCAGCCCTGCCCTCAGAGGCTCCGCTTCTCAGTGTGCCAGCAATTGGCAATCACTGCAAGCAACTCCGAGAGAAAGCTGCCCTCGAGTTCCGACCGATGCCAGACAGTCCTGCTCCTCCTGTATGAGTCTGTGTCCCCCAAAACTCACCTGGAACTGGAGCTCAGAGAGTGACACTCCCTCCCAATTGAAAATGACAACCGCGCACCCTCAGCCACCAGCCTGCTCCGCTCCGCGTGTGCCTCTGTACCTTAGTATTTTACTTCCGCACCACTACTCCTCTGAGTCTTGGTAAGCTTTTCTCTTTCCTTCTAGTTGTAGAATTTCCACTCAGCCAGCCTTCCTGTGGTTCTGGATGATGTCTGTTCCATCTTTTGGTTGTATTTTTGAAGTTGTGCAAGGCAGCAAACTCTGGTGTTTACCTATGCTGCCATCTTGGTTTCCTCTAGTGTGTTTTTATAAAAAAAAGAAATACGAAGAGTCATGAGATACTACTATCAACATTGGGTAACCTAGAAGAAATGGATATATTTTTAGAAACATATAACCTCACTTTGTTATCGGATGATAACAAAGAAATATTATATTTGAACAGAACTGTAACAAGTAAGGAGATTGAGTTGATAAGCAAAATTCCTAAACACAACAAACCATGGAACCAGATGTCTTCAAATGCAAATTCTGTCAAACATTTAAAGAATTAACACCAACTCTTTCTAAACTCTTCTTAAAAAAATAAGCAGGAGGACACTGGCTGGTTTGCACCAATGGATAGAGTGTCAGCCTGCATACTGAATGGTCCCAGGGTCAATTCTGGTCAAGGGCACATGCCCAGGTTTTGTGCTCCATCCTTCATTGGGGGGCAGGGAGCTTGGTGGGGTTCAGGAGGCAGCCAATTGATGATTCTCTCTCATCATGATGTTTCTATCTCTCTCCCTCTCCCTGCCTCTCAAAAAAATCAATAAAAATATATTTTAAAAAAATGAGGAGGAGAGAACACCTGCAAACTCAGTTAATTAGGCCAGAATTACCCTAAAAACAATGGCAGATAGTATATTACAAGGGAAGAAAACTATCACAAAAGAAAAAGGCAACCAACCTAACGGGAGAAGGTATTTGAAAATCATAGCTGCAACAAGGGTTAACATACAAAATATATAAAGAACGTACAAATGAAACCCAACAAAATACAATCCCATTTAAAAAGGAGGAGAACAGACACTTCTCCAAAGAAAACATACAAATGGCCAATGGACACATGAAAAGATGCTCAGCTTCACTAGCTCCTATAGGTTGGCATTAGGAAAATGCAAATCACAAGTACTATGAGATACCACCTCACACCTGTTAGGATGGCTGATATCAACAAGGCAAGCAATAACAAGCGTTCAAGAGGTTGTGGAGAAAAATGAACCCTCATTCACTTCTGCTGGGAATGTAAACTGGTACAGCTATTATGGAAAACAGTATGAAGGCTCCTCAAAAAATGTAAGAATAAAGTTATTTTATGATCCAGCATCCCCTCTTCTGAGTATCTACCCCCAAAATTTGAAAATATTTATTTTCTTAGGTAACTGCAACCCTATGTTCATTGCACCATTCTTTATAATAGCCAAAACATGAAAACAACCCAAGTATCCATTCATGGATGAATGGATAAAGACAGTGGTACACATATACAATGGAATATTACTCAAACATAAAAGTTGAATATTATCATTTGTGACAACACTGGCAGATCTTGAGAGGTCTGATGTTATGTGAAATAAGTCAGATGGAAAAGAACAAGAACCACATGATTTCACTCATATAAGATAAAAAACAAAAGCAAGAAATTAACAAATAAAACAAATAACAAAACCCTACAAATTTCTAGAGACAATAGAATGGTGGTTACCAGGGGTAAGCAGGTGGGGAAAGGGTGAAGAAGATAAAGGAGTTCAAAGACAAGGTGATAGAAGGAAACTAGACTTCAGGTGGTATGCATACAGTAAAGTATACAGATGTTGTAATATAAAGTTTTACACTTGAAATTTATATAATGTTATCACCCCAATACATTTAATAAAAATTCAAAGCTTTCTCAAAGAAAAAAAGGTAATAGAAAATATATTTGCAAACCATATATTGGATAAGTGTTTAATATCCAAAATGCAAAACAAACAAATCCACACACACAAAAAACACTTATACAACTCAATAACAAAAAATTCAAACAATGGTTAAAAATGGGCAGTGAAGCCAAGCAAAATTTTCCAAAGAAAATATCCACATGGCCTACAGAAATATGAAAAGATACTTAACATCACCAATCCTCAGGGATATTCACATCAAATCACAGTGAGACATCACCTCACACTAGTCAGAGTGGCTGTCAGCAAGAAGACGGTTAAGTGCTGGGGAGGACTTGGAGAAAAGGGAACCCTAGTGTACTGTGGATGGGAATGTGAATTGGTTTGTTTTTTCTGGATTAATGTTTGTTGATGAAATGTATTAGTGCTTCCCATTCACTTCTCATTATTTAGTCTCACTTCTGCCCTCTTCTTTCTCTAGATTAATTATAACCCAGATTCTCATATACTCATTACCCAGTCCAGAAGGCCTCTCCCAACATTTTCATTTTTCTCTTTGTTGACCTCTCTCCTCTCTTGAACCCATCATGGTACTGTGCCTTTAAGAGAACTTAACTATATAAGTGCTATGGATCACAGGCTTAGCAAAAATATTTTTAAAATCCCAGCACTTATTCCAGGCATATTTATTGAGGGTTTTCAGAATGGTGAGAAATGCTCTAGGTGCTGTGAGGTGGTGGATGAATAAGGGAGGGTAGATACCTGTCCTTTGGGAATTTACAGATGGGGTTGGGCAGGGGAGCAGACTATGAACTTGTAAATATTGGAATAAGCAACATAACTTCGGGTTATCTTACATCCTAAGAAATAAATAAGTAGGTAATAGAACTCAACTTCTTCCTCTACCTCATGTAACCCCACACACTGTCTCATCTAATCAGTCTCCTACAGTGTTGTCTGATCTGTCAACTTCTACCTCACCTACCTCTGGCCTGGTCTAGTCTTCAGTCAACTCCCCTTGAATTTCTAAACCAGGTTCCTATTTGATTTCTTTGCTTTTAGTCTCTCTGTCTAATCCATCTTCCAGTCTGATGCAAGAATGATCTTTCTGAAATGTAAATCTGATGCCTTTTCTCTCCATTTAAAAATCCTTCAGTGGCTTCCCCTGAAGCCCTATGGGGGGGATGCTGGGCCCAACACACTCTGAAGGTCCAGCCCAAGATAAAAATGTCTTCTTTCCACCATATTAGGGATATGGGACATGTCGGGCCCTGTTACGAAGCATTTACTCAGGGATAACAGCACCTAGTTGCCCCAGGACTACCACTCTAATCAAACCTCTGAGCCTTGAAGGATGGGCAGCCTGGCAGGGCCAAGTTTGGCTTCACACTAATTAGTGCATATAAAGTAGCTCCTACTGTGCATATGCCCAGGCCATTCTGAAGCTGTATTTCCCCTTTCTGAGTTCCCAGAAAGGCCCAGAGTTGACAAAAATAAACAATTTCTAGGAAATTCCAAGCAGGGTTAACATCCTAATCCACGTCAGCCCTCTCCTTCAGTCCACCTTCCCTTCCTCCACAAGCCTCATCCCTCTCCAAGAGGAAGGGGCTTATGCTGGAGTCCAATAGCCTCTGCTCAATGCTTGCACTCCTTTGGCCAGGGTAAGAGTACATCTCAGTTCTGTTCCTCTTTTGAGGCCCATTCAGGGCTTGAGGGGAACACATGAGGGTATTATGTGACCCTTCCTAGAAAGGGGATTGATGGTAGTGTTCTTTGAAAGTTCTTAGGGTACCAGATTATTATACACTAGAGGCCTGGTGCACAAAAATTTGTGCACTCAGGGCAGGTGGGGTGTCCCTCAGCCTGGCCTGTGTCCTCTTACAGTCTGGGACCTCTCG
>NW_006286007.1:8518-9705 GCF_000327345.1 Myotis davidii
TGGCAGATAACCTTGGCTTCTTCCATCACTGGAGCAAGGAAGCCTCATGCTCACTTCAGCTGCGTGGCTGCCGGCTGCCATCTTGGTTAGGTTAATTTGCATATCCTGCTGATTATCCAATGGGAAGCATAGCGGAGGTATGATTAATTACCATGTTTGTCTATTATTAGATTAGATGGTTTTCTTTTATTTTTTTAAATGGTGAGAGATGTATTATTTATTAATTTGAGAGAGAGAGAGAGAGAGAGAGAGAGAGATTGATTTGCTATAGATTTGCTGTTCCACTCATGTATGCATCCATTGGTTAATTCTTGTTTTTGTCCTGACTGCGGATGGAACCCATAACCGTGGTGTTGTGGGACAACATTCTAACCCACAGAGCTACTAACTTCCAGCACAGATGGCTTTCCAGATGTTCACTCTCCAACTCCTACAGGATGTAGTGTTTCTCTAAGAAATTCCAGGGGTCAGTCTCTGTGCTTGATGTCATAACTCAATCACCTTTGTGGGTCAGTTTGGAATGATACAGTCCTTGCCCCATATACAGCAACATTAAGAAAAACAAAAGTGTGCGAACCAAATGAAACCCAGATGTAAGAGCCAGAAACACATGCTGTGCATTTACCATCCCATGAAGTCGGAGCATTTGGATAGTTCTCATTCTGTGAAATTCCAGTGGGAGGGGAGAAATAAGTTTGCATATATTCATACAAGGGATATTATCCATTGTGCAAATATAGGGTGATCTGGGTCCCCCGATGCTTCTGGGCTCCCTTAAGAATGACCATGTCACAACTCTAGCTCCAGTTCTTAGAGATGAAGAGATCTAAGCATCTGATCATGGGCCCAGATGAAGGCTGCATACCCTTTCACTCCAGTTAAATCCCTGGTGTTTGAGGTGTGTGTGGGCTGTGGATGCTTTCTGGTGCTGTCACAGCCCCTATAACAGCTGGGTTAGAAGTATGAGGCTGCTATCTCTGTGCAGGGGTGGGAGGCAGTTCCTTTTATACTCAATCACTGACTACGTGGCCAGATCCTGCTTATTCCAATTTGGGATCAGCAGCATTCCCAGAGCCCCTACTCTGACTCTGACCTTGGTATCAAGGAGCCAGCACTTGAAACAGGTTTGAGATCAAGTCCTTCTCCTAGAGGGGTAGAGTTATCCACAACAAAGCAGAGACAGGACC
>NW_006286007.1:10051-12885 GCF_000327345.1 Myotis davidii
TTCCATGTAGAATAAAATATGTTTTAGTGAATGAGATTTAAAAAGTGATCTTTTGAAGGCTGCATATGTAGGTTACTCAACCCTAATCATAGCAAATGTTTAGTACCTAGACCATCAGAAGATTTGTGTGTGAAGGTTATTGGATCAGTAATTCTGACAGCATTGCTGTGCAAGTTAATAAGAATCAGATTGATTTTTAGTTAGTTTTATTATTGGTTTTAAATTCTTTACAGATGATTCATGTCTACCCTGGGCTGGCATCCGGGTAGGCTACTCTCGTTCCTCCCCACCCTTGGTGTCCCATGGTTCTGAGTGTCCAGTCGAGCCCCAGGGAAGGAAGTCACATGGATCTGGCTATTCTGGGTGAGTCCACATCTGGAGTAGCCCTGACAAGAGTTTAGGCTGAGCCTCTGCAGAGGTGCCGGTTGTGACTGTAGTTCCTGCAGAGGTGAGGAAAGTGGCGCCAAGCAATGTGCTGGGAGGCATGTGAAGAAGAAAGACCCCGGCCTGTAGGAAAATACTGTACATAGAATTCCATCGCTTCTGCTGGGGTAAAGGAGTTGGACCTGTCCACAGTACTGCAGAGAACCCTGTGTGATGTTGTGATATAATAAACAATGGTTATTTGTTCATACATAACCTGTCCACAGTACTGCAGAGAACCCTGTGTGATGTTGTGATATAATAAACAATGGTTATTTGTTCTTACATCCTGTTCCTGGCACAGAACTCCTAAAACCCTTCAAATTTCTTTAGCAATAGGAGTAACGGAGCATGTTTTATTATTAATAAGAATGCCATTTCAGCCATACCTGCGTTCATGCTAATGAGATGACTCTTGGAGGGTGATGGCTGGTTACTGGAGGAACTAACCTGGTGATTAGAGGATTGGAGCTGTCAGCACTCCCTACCCCTACCCTCTTGGGAGAGGTTGGAGATTGCCATAATCCCCAGTGACCAGTGATATCATCCATCACGAGTCCATTAGAAACCATAAACAGCAGGTTTGGAGGGTTTCTGGATTGATGAGCACATTGAGGTCCTGGGAGGTTCAGCATGCTCAGAGAGGGCAGGGAAGCTCCCCAGCCCTTCCTACACAGTTTGCCTTGTGCAGCTCTTCCACTGGCTATTCCTGAGTCATATCCTGTTTATAACCAGTAATAGTAGGTAAAGCACTTTTCTGCTATGCTAGCAAAATATCACACTCAAGGTGGCGATGGTGGGGATCCCCAATTTATAGCTGGATGTTTAGAAATGCAGGTGACAACCTGGGATTGGAGTTGGAGTTGGAGTCTGAAGTGCGGGACTGAGCCCTTAACCTATAAAACCTGCGCTAACTCAGGGTACTTAGTGTTTGAATTGAATTGTAGGACACCCAGGTGGTGTCTGCAGAGAATCCTAGAATTGGCTGGTGTGCAAACCCACGTTTGGTGTCAGAATTACATTAGTAATTAAATTAACCTTTTAATTTACCCTGATGACTGCATCTTATTCTGCTGAAGCCTCCATGAAACATGTTCCTTGGAGCAGGTACAGGGAGTGCAGCAGATGTTCAGACAGGGATTTAGAGGTGATGGTAGGAAGCCATTGTCAATTGGAGCTCAAGCCAAGTTTTGGTTCTATTCCTAGAATCATGAAGGTATAGAAGTGGAGGGACTGGTGCATTCTTTATATATTTTTCCTCTAATGTCAGGGTCTTAAAACATCTATGGATCCAATATATTTTGAAGGAGTGGACAGATGGGATTGTGAATTTTCCATAATTAAAATCACTACAATATTGAAGATAACAATAAATCAAACAAAGCCCAAATGGAAACCAGAAACCTTGTATTCCCTGGCCAGTGTAGTCAGCGCTTATAGCATCAGCCAGAGCACCAAAGGGTCATGGGTTTTATTCCTGGTCAAGGCCATGTACCTGGGTTTCAGGTTCGATCCTGGGGAGTGTGTGGGTGGCAACCAACTGATGTCTTTTTCTCACATCTCTCTCTCTCTCTCTCTCTCTCATCTCTCTCTCCCTCTCTCTCTCTCTCTCTCTCTCTCTCTCTCTCTCTCTCTGTTGTTCCCTCCTGCCTTCCCTCCCATCCAATCTCTCTCTCTGACAAACACTGGAGAGAAGATCCTCAAGGGAGGATTAACAGCAACAAAACAGGAAACCTGTAAGCAGTTGAATTTAGGAAAATAAATCCCTGATATATATGCAACTGAAGTTGAGGTGGTCCAGGGCTGTAGAGGGGCATGGGGCATGGAGTTTGGGCAGAAATCAGCATAAAATGTTTCCCTCTAGAAATGATGACTAGCTGTTTCCGATTTGACTTCTGTTCATTATGTGGAGTTCTTTCCCCTCCCTGCTTCATTTCCTAGTATTACTAGTATTAGTGCAAACAGTTGCCTGTTGCTGAGATCATAAGGTCCTTCAAGGTCAGAGAAGGACTCTGACTCCTGTATCCCATCTCCTTGCCCTTGCCTTCTCCTCCAACTTAGTGCTGTGTTTTTTCCCTATCAAGTCTTTTAGTAAAAGTTAGTGGGAAAAAAAAAGATTTATTTCTTTGACTGAGTCCCTTGATTTCACCTGCACTTAGATCAATTGTTTATCCTCTTCTTAGGGAGGAAAAGGCAAGAACATAGATTTTGATTCCCATAGAATGCAGCCCTGAAAATAATTTCTGTTTAGCTGCATAAGACCCATATTTGGACTCCCCTCCAGGAATGTAAGATGATTAATCTGTTTTAAACCACCACGTCTGTGATAAATTGTTACAGCAGCTACAGGACTGTAACAGTCGGTTTCACATTGCACAAAGTGAATTGCACACAGTAGGTGGTCTGTGAAT
>NW_006286007.1:13221-15271 GCF_000327345.1 Myotis davidii
CCTGGTCAATGCCATGTTCCTGGGGTACAGGGTGGCATCTGCCCCTTGTTGGGGAGTGTGCAGGAGGCAACCAACCAATGTCTCTCTCTCACATCCATAAAGGATTTGGCCATGTTTCAAGGTGAAGACTCAGAAAAATGTAGCACATCATAGTCAGGTAGAGGGCGGCCTAGGGGATGAAGTTTACAAAGATGCCCTGAGGTTTTGTTTGCTGTAGGTGCTCAGTTGAAACCAGGTGGGCTGTCATAGTCCTACCACAGTAGAGTGAGTTGGCTCAACCTTCAAGTAGTGGGAATGCTGGGCCAACTTTTGGGATGGAGGATGTAGTAGTAAACTCATGGGTTGAGCAAATAGCATAATCCCTGGGATAGCATCAACAGCTCAGGAACATTGTCCATGCCAAACTCTCAGCAGTGGTATTCTGGAGAATTTTTAGTGATAAGGTGAGCAAGGCAGAGTGCGGCAGCGACCGGCAGGTGGCAGCCACCGTACACACTTTCCCACCAAGCTTTGGGGAGAGATGCAGGGCAAGGATTGAGACTAATTATTTTTTCTCCTGCTAAGTAGTGGGCAGGATTTGGGAGGGATATTAGATTCTAAACAAAACTAAGGGGAGTAAAATATTTCTCTACATCATCTGAATTTTAGTGTAAGCATGATGATTCATCTTACATTGCTCTTCTACAAGTTCATTCAGATTTCTTATTGAATAAGCTTTTCAGAAGGGCAAACAGAGGATCTGAGAAGTGCATATCAATTTACCTTTCTTCCTTCCTCTCCTCTTGCTTTCCCGTCCTGTTTCTGGTCTGTTTTTGAGTTTGGGAAGTTGAGAGGGTATTTAAACTCCTACCCATAGCCCCTTTGCTCCTATGCAATTTCCCCTTCTCTCTCTTCAGGAGAATATTCTCCTGGCAGGAAGGTTTACAATAAATACCTGCATCCAGCAAATCTTTTCTGAAGATTCATTAAGTACAAGGCCCTGTGATAAATGCGGTATAGATAAAACAGAAAGACCTGACCGACCTAGACCTACACACATGGATCAGGGGAAAGAGGTAAATGGGCAATTACACAAATGTTTGTTTTAAATAACCATTTGATAACAGAAGGGTTGAGGCTAATTAAAAAATATATTTCTATTGATTTCAAAGGGAAAGGGAGAGGGAGAGAGAGATAGAAACATCAATAATGAGAGAGAATCACTGATAGGCTACCTCCTGCACATCCCGCACTGGGGATTAAGCCTGCAACCCAGGCATGTCCCCTTGACTAGGATGGAACCTAGGACCCTTCAGTCCATAAGCCGAAGTTCTATCCACTGAGCCAAACCAGCTAGGGCTGAGACTAATTTTTATACCACCTCTATCTAATCTCATGTCTGTGAAACTATGCCAGATCTCCAATTGGTTATATTCTCTTTATCTTTCCCAATTGCATTTCCATCCAATTACCATATTTCATTTTCTCCTGTTTTCATTTTCCCCTACCAGTCTGTGAATATCTGTGGAACAAGATCAGTGTCTAATTCACTTTGTAAAGCTCTGGGTCCTGGTAAAATTCTAGATACATAGAAATATTGAGTGTAAAACTGCCAGTCCTGGCCTATGCAGATGGATGAAAAAAGGTGTTAATTGCAATGCTATGTATAATAGTGAAAATTTAGGAACCTGGTTGCCAACAAGTAGAGATCTGATTAATTACATGCAAAGGGATGATATGCAAGAATTAAATTAAGCATTAAATTAGACCAATATGGTTGATATCAAGAGATGTCCACAGGAAATTTTGAGTGGAAAAGATTATAAGAAATTATGTATACTATATAGTACCATACATGCAGAATTGTACATATTTAACTATATGTTTATTTGCATGAAAGATGGTCATTAAACTGATTATAGAAATTAATTTGACGGGAAAGATTTTGTGTGTTTAATTTCCTTTTGTATGTTTGGCCACAAGTTTGAAACATTTTTAATGAATAAATATTATTTTTAAAATCAACAGAGATTTTAAGAAATTTCTTCAAAATCTGATTGTCTTTCTACTA
>NW_006286007.1:16431-16685 GCF_000327345.1 Myotis davidii
TCTATCTTCAAATGTTAACATTGCAGAAGCTTAGAAATCTATCAGAATGATCCTGATAAAGTTCTTTACCACCATCTGGTGGTAAGAGAAGGCCCTGCAATTTCCTGTAGCTTCAGAGGGAATTCAGATGATTGAAGTAGGAACTCAGAAATAAGATGGGAGGAAAAACAAACAAACAAACAACAAAAAAGTTAGCTATGGTTAGAATGGGACCCAGGGGAAGACAATTTGTGGTGGAGAGAGTCTCTGAGGCT
>NW_006286008.1:0-565 GCF_000327345.1 Myotis davidii
ATGCTCTATCCACTGAGCCAACCCAGTCAGGGCGGGTACAATCATTTTTAACCACAGTGACAATCCTATATAATAAGAGAGGAATATGCTAATTAGCCACTATGCCCTGAGGCTTAACGACCAAGCTTGTCATGACCAGATCACAGATCAGGAGGGTGGGCCAGTGAGGTACAAGTGGGCTGCAGAGAGCTACAGAAGTGGGCAGGGAAGCAAGCTGGCAGGAAGAGGGGGCTGAGGGAGCTACAGGAAGGCGGGACAACAGGTGGAGAGCTACAGGAGGGCAGCAGAGACCTACTGGCACATGGATTCATACACAGGGCTACTAGTCTAATCTAATAAAAAAGAAACATGCCAATTGACCGTACCTTCGCTACACCCCAAACCATGCCCACCAGCCAATCAGAGCGACTATATTCAAATTAACCCAACCAAGATGGAGGCTGGCAGCCACGGAGCTGGAGCAAGCAGGAAGCTTGGTTGCCCCAGTGATGGAGGAAGCCAAGCTTCCTGCCTGCCCTGGCCAGCTGTAGATTTCACTCAAGGCAACAAAGTTTCAATTATAGAA
>NW_006286009.1:0-839 GCF_000327345.1 Myotis davidii
AAGTAGATGTATCTTCTTATATTCAGCTTTGATTAACACCTTCCTAAGGGCCCATACTCCTGCACAGATAGAGGATCAAAGGGATTACACATTCTCACTGGAAAAAGATTGTCAAACTTCCATTTTTTCCTTAGCCTCATCAAGAAAATATTTGAGAAACATTTTGCCTCATACTTCAAAGTGTCTTGAGTATTTTCAAGCCCTTCTGTACATCCTGACCTTATGCTCCTGGTCCCTTTTCCAGTTAAATCAAGCCCTCTACAGGGTCCCAGACTAGCCCACCTGATGTGACTAAGGGGTTGGGTGCCCATCTATGAACCAGGAGGTCAGGTTCAATTCCAGGTCAGGACTCAAACTGGGCTTTAGGGCTGAATTCCCTGCAGGGGATATAAGGAAGGCAGCTGATCAATGATTCCCTCTCATCACTGATATTTCTCTTTCTTTCTCCCTTCCTCTCTGAAATCAATAAAAACATTTTAAAAATAAAAAATAAAGACTCCCTGTGGTGTTGCTTCTCAGTTCTTACTCCATCAATCATTTCTTCTTTACTATCTTCATTTTATATTGATCCTTTGTTTTAATGTATTATGTATTTTAAAATATTTAACTATACAAGATATTATACAGATTTTTAAAAATTCTCAATTTTTTTTTTCTTGGTGCTGCTTTATTTCTCTCCTCTCCTTCGCAGTTAAACTTAGTGTGGTATTGTCTTTTACTCCATTTCTGAAAAGATTTATAAAACCTTGGAAGTTGAACTGGGAATACCTCTCAAGGCTTTCATACACACAGTTGATTGACCCTTGAACAACATCCATATGGACTGTGATTTTTTTCAA
>NW_006286009.1:1190-2916 GCF_000327345.1 Myotis davidii
ATAAAACTATAAGCCAGCATTTCTCAATCTGAATAAATATATTAAAGTAAATATAAGCAGAGCATGTTCATTCCTACCTCCAATGACACAGCTTTCCTAGATTCTAGCTTCATATTGTTTTGCATTTCTTGTGTCGTATTCCGTAAGGAGCCCATCCTCTTGAGAAGTTTCTCCTGCAAATATAACCATGAGCTTTAGTGACACCTAAGATGGTTATTGTAAATTTTATCCTCTTTTTTATGGTTAAAGGCAGATGTTGAAAGCACTGTCACCCTGAGTTAGAATGAAGAGGTCTGATCTTTTCACATTAATCTGATTTGATTCCTATATTTGGATCATCAGATGTGACAGAGACATATAATCAGAAGTTTAGGGAGGACCTTACAGACCATTTCTTGAGAAATTGGCACCCAGATTTTCATCTATCCTGACTATGAAGAAGACAAACTTGCATCAGAAGCCAGCGTCCCTGGTGCTAGCCACCTGCCCCACAATAGCACCAATCCTACATATTTGAACAAAATATCTAAAGAAATCTACCATAGTAAAAGCTCAAAACAGCTCTGATTATAGTGTCCAAGGAGACCAACAGCATTGCCCGGATACACTTATAATTTGGAATTTTGCATTGAAACATCACCAGTTCCACCAGCTCCATTATCATCAATCAATTTCCTTTTCATCATCCTCACCTTTCTCTCACCTTTCTCTCACTTAGGAGTCTACATCTACCAAATTGCATGAGAGGCACCACTTACCCAGGATTCCTCAGCAGCCCCTTGTGCTGGGCTGTGGCTGTGAGCCGCATGGTCCAGGGATTCAGAGCAGAGCCCACAGAACAATTTCTTTTCAAATTCACAGAAGAGCCCCTTTGCTGCATCCTGTGCCACACAGATCTCTTCCTCAGAACTGTTGACAGAATCAGCTCTGGCCTGTCTGGGTAGGAAAGCCAGGGTCCTGAGTGGGATGTCGATATTGAAATCTGGCTTCTCTGGCACTTGTCGGCAATAAGGGCAGCGCATTGGAATCTGGGCTGCATCCCAGCTGATTCACAGGTAGGGATGGTAAAAGCTGTGCCCACGGTCTAAGGGACCAGGTCTAGGAAGTAGTTCTTACAGATGGGGCAGGTGAGTTCCTTCAGCAAGGCTTGCAAGGTGTGTGACTCCATGTGTCTGAAATTGAAATAAAAGAAAGACAGAATGAGAGGGGGAGAGATGGAAAGTTATTCTTCTTCTAAGATGAGAAAAAAAAGACCTTTGGTTAAAGGTATGTCTGCCTGAGCACTATCTACCTATTAACTTGGTTTCTAACCTACACTTTAATTTAATTCCAAAGACCTAGACATAACAAATCTAGGCAGGTTGGGTTTATGCTAAGATATAAATGAGAAAATGAGACAGAGAGTCCTCAGCATGCTTTTTATTTAAAAAAAACAGTGATCTGGGCCCTGTCTGGTCGGCTCAATTCGTTAGAGCGTCATCCGACACGCCAAGGTTTGGGGTTTGATCCCTGGTCAGGGTATATACTAGAATCAACCAAGGAATGAATAAATGAGTAGAAAAACAAATCAATGTTTCACTTTTTCTATCCCTCTCCCTCTCTTTCTCTAATATCAATGAAATTTTTAAAATAAAATAAAATAAAATAAGCCATGATCTCAATCATACCTCACTAACTTGCCACATGCTGATTGGCCCACTAGTGTGTATACCGACTATAAATTAAT
>NW_006286010.1:0-1177 GCF_000327345.1 Myotis davidii
ACCCGCTCCCAAATGGTCCCGTAGGGTAATGGCAGCATGGGATGAAAGCACCAGAGACCGGGGTTTAGGAGGACGGGCACAAGGCACCAGCCACTTTATTTTTTACACACACTGTTTTATAGCTAAGCTGTGGCTGGTCGTGCTTCATAGATCACTGCTAGGGCTTGGCCTATTATGGGGAAGTAGCAGATCATTGCAGTCTGGGCAAGACTGGGCAAGCTTTGTCTAGTTCCATCTATGTTTGACAGTTGCTATGACAAACAGTTGCTATGACAAAATGTCTGCTTGCCTAGATCACAAGAACTGGGGTGCAAGCCAACTTCATTTCCTTTACATGACTTGGAGTGAGGTCAGGCCATGCCTGCAGCCCCACGGCCTCTTACAAATAGATATATTTCTTGTTCTTGAGGTAGGTCTGTAATGCTCTGTACTTCCCTCTCAGGACCATTTTTGCTGTGTGCCATAGATTTGGGGTTGTTGCATGCTTATTTTCATTTATTTCCAGGAAGTTCTTTATTTCTTCCTTGATATCATTAGTAACCCTTTACTTCTTCCTTGATATCATTAGTAACCCATTCATTGTTTAATAGAATGCTATTTATCCTTCATGTGTTTAAATGTTATTGAGAGTTTTTATTCATGTTGATTTCTAGTTTTATGCCATTGCGATCCAAGAAGATGGCTGGTATGATTTCAATCTTCTTGAAATTGTACAGACTTGTTTTTTGTCATAACATGAGGTATATCATTGAGAATGTTTCATGTGCACTTGAGAAGAATATATATTCTGCAGCTTTTGGGTGAAATATTCTGTAATATCAATTAAATTTATTTGATGTAGTATGTCTTTAAGGTCACTGTTTCCTTTTTAATTTTTTTCTCTGGAAGATCTATCCAGTGTAGTGTTTGGGGTGTTAAAGTCCCCTACTATGATTGCATTGCTGTCTATCTCTGCCTAAGTCCTTCAAGTGCTTTGTATATATTTAGTTGTTCCTATGTTGGGTGCATATATGTTTACCGGGATTATATCCTCTAGTTGGATTGATCCCTTTATTATTACTAGTACAGTAGGCTCTCGGGTTACATCGGAGATCCATTCCTACAGCACGACATAACGTGATTTTTACTGTAAGTCAGAACCCAGCTACATAAGCCCCTATGTCACTCACATGGAGCA
>NW_006286011.1:0-1915 GCF_000327345.1 Myotis davidii
GATTCCTAGCTGGCAGACCCCTGACAGCAAGCTAGCTACCTGTCTATTCCCTGAGTGATGGGGCTCCCTCCTCCTTCCTGTCAGGTTCCAGGGTGCAGGTGAATGGAGTTCCTGGGCTGTCAGGCCACTGACAACAAGCTATCCAACAGCAGATTCTGTGAGGAATGGGGCTGCCTCCCCCCTACTGTCAGGGTCTGGTTTGAAGGCTGACCACGCCCCCTGTTGGGCCAGACCCAGAGTTCTACTACTCCGTGGCCTCTGCCTCAGCAACCCAGGACTGACTGGAGCTGGGCACTCCTGGTGCTCTGAGGGTGGGTTCTTCCCTCAGGCCTCACAGGAAACAGCTCGGGGAGGGCGCAGCCCTTGGAAAGGCAACCCAGGACTCAGCACTTCCACGCTCCAGTCCGAGAGCAGGTTCCTGCCTGAAACCTCACCCTGAGTGCAGGTTCCTGCCTAAAATCTTGCCCTCCAAAAAACAGCTGGGGGAGGACGCAGTCGTTTCCAAAATGACCCTTGCAGGACTGATTTCCTCCCAGTTGGTGGCCCTTCTGGCCCTGATGTTACACCCAGGGTTTTTATATAAGTAGATATGCATTAACAATGGGCACAGGTGATAGGGTGATGAAGACCTGGGAAGGAACCAGGTGTTGGGGTACAATGGGGAGAAAAAAGGTGATATCTGTAATACATTCAACAATAAGCATTTACAAATAATAAAATGGGTCTCTTGTAAGCAACAAAAATAATAAATAAATAAATAAATATCTGTTTTAAGTCAATATCAGAACTCCAACCCAAATCAGTGTCCTCTAAAGCTTGAAGGCAGGACCACAGGATGAGGAAGAAACTTGAACACAGGAAACAAGGGGCACTGAGGATGAAGGTTGCCTCAGAAGCTTGTCCCCAGGACCGTGTGGTAGATGCTATGGCTAAGAAAAAAAAAAAGAGAAGTCCATGAGGGCACCTATGATAGAAAGAAAGCCACACTCAGGGCCAGGAGAAGTGATGTGTTTCCTTCCCTTATTTCCCTGCATTTCTCCTCTGTGCTCATTGTCATAGTGATATCGCCCTGAGCTACACAGGGAGAAGGTGAGTGTGTCCCTGCTGATCTGAGCTCTGCAGGCCATAGGTACCCACATCTTCCTGAAGCGTCTCCAGGGCTCAGGCAACTCTGTCCATGGTGAGGACCCCAGGGAGTGGGGATGGACAGGCTGAGGAGGAAGGAGACCCCGTGGGGGAGGCTCTAACAGGGTAGGATGTGCCCTGGGTCACCTCACCTGCAAGGAGCCTCTCAGGAGGCTCTGTGTCTATTTCCTGATTCACCAGGGAAGCCAGATGTGGGCTTCTGGGAAGGGAATGTTCCCCTTTCTGTGGGGCTGCTGACGTGAGAGCCCCATCACAGGGAAGGCCAGCCTCCCCGGGGCCACACCCTGTGTGTCTGTCTGTTCAGAGGACACTGTGGCCTCCTGCATTTGCAGAGCGAGGTGCAAAGAGAGGAGACGCCATGACTCCTACCCTCACGGCCCTGCTCTGTTTTGGTGAGATGGAAGGGGAAGGGGATCCTGGTCTGTCAGGACCCAGGACTCAGGAGGCTCATGGGGAGGAGGATTCTGCTCAGGATTCAGGGCAAATCTCTCACAGGGACTCTCTTCCAGGGCTGAGTGTGGGCCTCAGGACCCCAGTGCAGGCAGGTGAGTCTGTCCCCAGGTGTCCCAGGTCCCACTCCTCACTGGGGATGAGGGGCTACACCACAGGCAGCTGGGGATGGAGAACAGCAGTTCTGGGCTGACAGATTGGTAACACCTGGGAAGGTCCTGACCTGAGAGTTGGGCACAGAAGGTGAAAAATATCTTACAATCCAGCTTCTGGTTTCCTCCAGGGCCCCTCCCCAAACCCACCTTCTGGGCTGAGCCAG
>NW_006286012.1:0-300 GCF_000327345.1 Myotis davidii
AGGTGCTCACCCTTAGGGGCTGGCACCAGCTGTGGATGTGAGGAGGAGACTGACTGTGGTTTCCATGGCGACCAGGGAGTACAATCATTGCTGCCTCTTCTTCTCATGTCCAAATACCTGTTCTTTCAACCATTACAAGGGAGTCATTTTGCCTGGTTAGGATTGTGTATAGGATTGTTTCAGGGCCCAGATTCCTGGTTTGGGGTTTTAGGAGTAAGCCAGGAAAAGCTGATAGTTTCATCTGCCTGTTTTATTGACATTATCTTGTTCATGTGTTTATCTTGTTTTCATGTTCTTGCC
>NW_006286012.1:1384-2256 GCF_000327345.1 Myotis davidii
GTGCCCCAGTGCTGGGTCAAATATTCTTCTGGATGTTTCTGTAAGATTGTTTTAGGTGAGATTAAGACTTAAATTGGTGGTCTTTGCAGAAAACAGATGGTTCTACATAATGTGGGTGGGACTTGCCTTTAAGGCCTCCATAGAAGAAAAGGACCAGCTTCCCTTGAGCAGACAGGAATTCTCCAGGAGACTGCCCTTGAAGCTCACTTCCACCTGCTCTTCCCAGGTCTAGGGCCAATGCTTTCAGACTCAAACCAGAACATTGGCTCTCATGGGTTTCCTGTCCATGCTGCAGTTCTGGACTTGCTGGCCTCCACAATCGTATGAGCTGATTCCTTATAAGTCTCTCTCTCTCTTTCTCTCTCTCTCTCCCTCACTTTCTCTCTCTAAACACACACACACACACACACACCCCTGTTGATTCTGTTTCCAGGGGGAACTATGACTAATACAAGGAGGTAATATTTTTATCCTTGTTTCACAGATAGAGAAACTGAGGCTCAGAGAGGACACAGGCAGATGTGTCTGACTTCAGAGCCTGGACACTTACCCACTTTACTCATCTGCCTCATGAGAAGGTGGGGCATAAGAAAGGGATAGCTCTGGGATTGTACAGCCAATCCATCCAGATGTTGAGTTCTGGCTTCCAGTTCTGGCTTCGACTCCATTGCACAGTCTCTACCATGTCATGCTCCCACGTCCCTGTTTGTTCTTGTTTTTGGTTAGGAGACAATAGGAGCTGCGGGTTCAGTAGGGAAGTTCGAGTGCAGAGCAGCGGAGCAGTCCAGGTCCACCCTGACTGATAAGCATCCTCTTTGTGATGGACTCACCTGAGAAGAAGCCCCCTTCTGTGTCCTCTGTCGCCTGGATCA
>NW_006286013.1:0-1276 GCF_000327345.1 Myotis davidii
TCGGCTCTTGATGGAGGGGCTGTAGTAAGTGCTACCCTCATAGCATATGCACCCCATCCATTCCAATCCCTTCCCTGGGAGCTGGCGGATCCAGTCCCAGCAATAAGGACTGGTTGTGATGGAGTAACCAGAGACAGTGCAGGTGAGGGAGAGGGTCTGTGAGGGCTTCACCAGTCCTGGGCCCGACTCCTGCAGCTGCACCTGGGACAGGACACCTGGGACAGAGAGAACACAGTGGGTCCTGGGCTCAGATGCAGGGTCCCCATCTCCTCACATCTAAGCCCCAAGTCACTCACATCTGGTAGCTGACAGCAAAAAAAACAAGTCACTCTCTGGGAGCTGACAGCACGAAGAGGAAGAGCCACATGGGAGTCATGTCTTGCAGGTGAGATCCTGGTCCCCCAGAAAGTGTTCTCCAGAGTGAGGAGGCCCTGCATTTAAGTGTACGCCAACTGTGTGTGTGTTTGGTGGCCGTGTTGGCATTTGCATATGGGAGATGTCTGCACATACAAAGGGCCAGAGGTCAGGGAGGTCCTGGTCTCTGGAGCTTCTCCTAGAAGAAGGTGCTGACTGTGCCGTCAGAGAACCAGGCCCTCCTCGGGGTCCTGGTCACCGTGTCCAGGGACCTCTCCTTCCACACCAGGGGCTATGCTGCAGGAGGTGGTCAGGAAAAAGGATGTGGGCACAATCAGTGACTCCTTAAGGATAAAATCCCAGCCTCTGCTCCCATGGATATAGATATACTAGAGACCGGATGCAGGAAGTTTGTGAAAGGAGCTCGGCCCCATTACCTCTGTGGCTGCATCTGGAAGGACGTCCAGAAGAACATCCAGTCTAATTAGTATATTTGCTTTTATTGTTTTAGATGATATAGTTATAGATATAGATATAGATATCGAGATAGACATAGATAGATCTTCTTTTCTTTATCCTCACCTAAGACTATGTCCATTAATTTATAGATAAAGATGTAGATGTATATAAAGGTATAGATATAAATATTGTTTTCTTTATCCTCACCCAAGGATATATTCATTCATTTTTAGAGGGAAAGCAAAGCAGAGAGATGGAAAGAGAGAAACATTGATGTGAGAGAGAAATATTGATCAGTTGCCTCCCATATATAACTCTACTGCAAATCAAATCTGCAACATTTTTATGTATTTATTTATTTTTTAAAAATTTAATTGCTTTCAGAGAAGAAGAGAGAGAGAGATAGAAACATCAATGATGAGAGAGAATTATTGGTTGGCTGCCTCCTGCATGCCCTACTCTG
>NW_006286013.1:2418-3212 GCF_000327345.1 Myotis davidii
ATAAATACTGAAGTTGAATCCAGAGGCTGCACAGGAGGGTCTCAGAGTCCCCCCTACCCCAAACGCTGAACCAGGCCTCCCCCAGACTCCACCAGCTGCTTCTCACACTGGACACCTGCAAACACAGAGACACAGGGTGGACTGAGAATCACATGGAAGCACCAACAGGCACAGGCACAGGTCTCAGCGCTCCCCACGCCTGAGAACGACCTTGAGAAATGATCAGGAGGAAAACGCAGCTTGGCACCAAGTCCATGGTGGAGCCACTGGGGACCTGTCTCAGGCGCTTGGGCTCTGGGTGTCTCCCCAAAATGCCGGCCAAGGCCCCCTTTTATGAGCAGGAGGAGAGCCCCATTTGCATGGAGCCTGCATATAAGGGGAAGCTGGGACCCTGCAGGCCTGACCTTGTCATCCTAGGGGTGACCCCAGATGGGAAAGGACTCAAGGATGCTGGCCTCAAGGGGTCTTGTCCTAACCCCCCTTCCTCCCTCCTTTCCTGGGGCCCGTCACCCTGACTCCATTTCTTTTGGGGCAGCTTCCAGGATTGAGAGTCCTCCTTCGTTGGGGTTTTGATGAGGACCCAGGGGTGCTTCCCCAGAGGCGCGGGGATGGGGCTTCCTCTCGCTCTCCTTCTCCCGCCATGGGCCATGTCACCTTTCTGGGGTTTGGGAATAAGAATGTGCATTGTATGATGCTTTTATTTTGAAGCTGAAAGGTTATTATTGCTATTTTCCTCAATCAGATCCTCCACAAAACTCGAACTTCTACATGTGAGGAGGCAGGAGAGGCTGGGA
>NW_006286013.1:4414-5617 GCF_000327345.1 Myotis davidii
AAGCCCGAGCGCCCGGGCAGGGTTCAGGGAGAGGACCTGCAGCGGGTCTGCTGCGCCCTCAGCAGCGCTGGGCCTCTGGGCTCCTGGTGAGCGGGCGGAAGTCAGTCCCAGATGCACGTTTTCCTCCTGACCCTTCTCTCAAGAGGAGCTTCCTCCATCTCATCGCTCTGGTCACACCCCGCCCTTCGCCTTCTCCAGCCTTTCCTTGGCCTCTGCGGTGGTTTCCATCTCCATCTCGGCCTCCTGCATCTGAGTGACCACTGTGCCCACGTCTCTTTGGATGAGCCCTTGGCAGGCGCTTATGATTCTTGCTTGGCTCTTGGGACAGAACCATGTCCTCTCGGTTCCACACTGTGCGGCCCCCAGCGGCCCCCATAGGACAGCTCCAGGGACCCCCAGAGGACAGTGTGCTGCCTCCAGCCCACGCCATGCTGCGCCCTGAGCTCTTCCAGTAGCTCTGGGGGACCCCAGGGACCGCCCACAGACAACACGCTCCTGCAGCAGCCAGGTCCCCTGGGGGAAACCCACCCAAACAGGGTCCCACCGTCGCCAGGCGCCCTCTGTGCTGACACAGATGCTGCGCCATCACTGAGCTCTCACACCATCCTCAGAGCTTGTGGCCTTCTGGCCACGTTCTCTCAGGGTTTCTGTTCTGCTCTTTCTCCTCCATGGAGGCCCCATGTCTGAACCCACCAGCGCTGCCCACTTGGAGCAGTGCGATCCGAGTCATGGGATCCGCAGTCACCATGTCCTCACAAATCTCAAAGCCTCCAAAGCCCTGAGACCCTGAGGCGCTGCCTCCACGCCCTCACCGCCAGGCTGGGGTCCAGCAGCAGTGGCCAGAGGGGGAGGGCGCAGGGATCCAGGCCACCAGGTCCCCTGGGTCCAGGAGTACCAGGTGCTGCCTCACTAGCTGGGTCAGCCCTGTGTAGGTGCACTGAGGACCTGGGCTCTGGCGGCTGGAGTTTTCCCAGCAGCTTCTGCCTCCTCTTGCTGAGTCCCCTTCTCTGCTGCTGCCAACTGGGTCTGACCATCTCCTGGAGGGAGAACTGAGGTCTCTTGAATCACTTGGTCCTGCTCTGGCCCATGGCAACCTGAGGACCGAGAGGGGAACGCAGCGGCCAGCTGGTGGCAGGGCATAGAGGAGGCTGAGATTTGGTTGGCAGCTCTCCTGGGCCTGGGACTGTAGGGGCCACAGGGAAA
>NW_006286014.1:0-274 GCF_000327345.1 Myotis davidii
CCCATGAACAGGATTTGGTGAGAACGAACAAACAAATGCCAGCTGCGGAAACAGGGAAGGCTTGGTTGCTGTAAACTCTTCTTTTGCGGGCACTGCATGGTCAGGTCAGCTCTTCAGGCTGCCCCCTTTAGGCTTAGTTATCCATGATCACAGAACCCAGCTCTCAAATCCCCCGGTGGCACCAGGAATCCCACAGATCTGCTTTCCCCCGTCAGGGGCTGTGCCTTTTCCAAGAGACATGGTCTGCCACGTGGTCTCCCTCCGACCCTCTGGT
>NW_006286015.1:0-890 GCF_000327345.1 Myotis davidii
CCTTGACCGGAACCAAACCTGGGACCCTTGAGTTTGCAGGCCGGCATTCTATCCATTGAGCCAAAGCGGTTAGGGCTGCACCTGATTCTTAAAAGTTTCTCATTCTGCTCTATTTCAATGGATAAAGTCATGAAGGTAGAAGTTATAAGTTCTGAAAAATTTTAAAGTTGAGCATGTGGTACCAAGCTCCTAGGATAGCTACTCACCATGAATCAATGGTGATGACAAATTGCTTTTATTAAATTCATCCTGGGAATCAGCTGCTTTAAAATGAAGCAAGTAATCCCTTCCAAAATATTTTATAGATTGCTTCCACGTACTGAGGGAAATAGAGATTTGGGGCAATTATATAGATGAGTTTGGTTTAAAATTTCTCTTGCTTGAATCATAATGGATAACTGAGCCAAAGTGTACTTCAGACTTCATAACCTATTCTAGGAACAGAATAACTGATTAAGCCTTGTTTAATTAGGCTGTTGAAAATAGTTTTACTGTAGCCCATAGAAGTAAAGGGAAATTAAAAAGAAAGGAAGCTAAAATTCTACTTTTCTTTCTAATAAAATAACACACATAAATGCAATGTATGCTATTGTCCAGTCCTATATCTTAAACTGTCTACATTGTCGTTATAGAGCTAATGCTAATGATAATGACCTTGAATGTCACCCAAAAAATTAACAAAATTTGCTTGGTATTTTTGTGTAATAAAGCGACAATTTCCCCAAACCTATTTGGAAAATACATTTAACAGTAATTGAAGAAAAAGAGAATGGCATTTCCCTAATATTTTTTATGAATAATTTTCCCCAAAAAATGTTTATAAATGTGCATTTTTATACTTGCTAAAAAAAATCTCATACACATTTTATTATTTTTTTAAAGAAAGAATA
>NW_006286016.1:0-1290 GCF_000327345.1 Myotis davidii
AACGCCTGAGGGCTCCCAGTATGTGAGAAGGGGGAGGCTGGGCTGAGGGACATCCCCCCCCACCAGTGCATGAATTTCATGCACCGGGCCCCTAGTTCATATATAAACTTGACTATCAACTTTCTGGTGGTACTTGCCTCAGGAGCAGGAAGTTTCCAAAGAGCTACTTTAAATCGCCTTGGAAAACCAGCCCGTATTTCTTTCTTAGGTCCATCTCCGCCATTTTTAAGGCCAAAACAGTCTTGGGTTTTTATTCTGTACGCAGCAGAAGGTCAAGTTCAGAAACTGGCCTTTTCCCTTTACATGTGCACAGAAATCCCGGATGCATTTATGAATTTGTAAAAGCTTTAAGTCATTAGCTGGAAAAAAAAAAAAAAAGGGATAAAGATGGCGAAGATGAGACGAAGAAGTGGCTTTTATGGGGAGTGACGTCCATATTGGATGGCCATGTGAGCTTCCCCCACCTCCTTGTTTCTTAGAAGGAAGATTCAGTAATGGTCTGGCATTTACCCTTTTTATTTTATTTATTTTTCAATTTTTATTTATTTTATTTTTCAAGGAAAGAAAAGATTTTTTAAGATAAAGAATCATCGGCAGTTGCTGAGAAATTCCTTTAATCCTTTTTTACTTGGTTACAAGTAGTTTACACGTGGAGGCAGAGGAGGTGCAGATGGTATTCTTAGAGACTCGCACCCTTCCACTCCAGGCTGTAAGGCCGTGGCTGCACCCCACTTAGACATTCTTAAACTCTCCTGTGCTGAATCAAGGCCATCACCAATTAAAATAGGAATTTTCTCTGGACTTTTTGCTGAGTATTGGTCACACAACTGCTTTCTAACCTTTTCCCAGGTTTCATCAACAAAGCTTAAGAAAGAAATCAAGAATTTGACTACAATGAACAGAGCATAGTTTAAAGTATTTTTTGAGGATTACCCACGTATTACACCTGGCTATTTCATATCAATTCACAACAATACACTCCCCTTACCTTATTAATTTAAATCTGTGTGCACACGCTTCGGGGAGTAACCCCCTCGCTTTCTTCTTTTGCCTCCATACTCAGTCCCTGTTCGGGGAGCCAAATGAGGGGGGCTGTTTCTCTCTTTTCCATGTCCCGCATGGAAAACGAAACAGTCCATTTGCTGAGTGGAGGAGCTGGGGATTAAGAAATTAAAGAAAGACCAAGATGCAGAAATAGATTTTAAGCTGGAGCCAGGTGGGGGCCATCTTCTCTGATGGAGAGGTGGCAAAGGCTCGCTGAGCCACACAGCAGGTTTATTTTAAAGGCCT
>NW_006286016.1:1456-2188 GCF_000327345.1 Myotis davidii
CAGCCCTCTACAGGGGGGATCTTTGTAAAGTATATGATTGTCTAACCACCATGCTGTACGCCTCAAACAAATACAAAATAATATTGAATAAAAACTGTCATCGAAAATGTTTTAATGACTTGAGATCAGGTTCCCTGGCGGTGCTTGAACACACAGGTCACAGCAGCGTGATTCACAACCAAAAGGTGGAGACTGTCTGTGGTTCAGGAAGGACGACAAAATGCTCCCTCCACCCAGTGGGAGGTTCCTCGGCCACAAAAAGCAATGCGGTTCTGACACAGGTTACAGCACAGCTGGGCCTGACAACGTCATGCTACGTGAAAGAAGGCAAACGCGCGGAAGCCACATGTTGCATGATTCACATTTACATGAAACGTCCAGAACAGGTAAATGCATAGAAGAGGAAAGGAGCTCCGTGGATGGCAGAGCCGGGGGAGGGGGAGTGACCGTGTCATGGAGACCAGGCTTCCTGTGTGAGGATGAGAAGTTCTGGAGACGGTGGTGCTGAGGCTGCACAACATGGTGAATGTGCTGAATGCAATGAACCGCGCACTGACCAATGTCATGTATAATGTTGTGCATATTTTGCCACAAGAAAAAGGCGGAGGGTTCCCCCAAATTGCGGAGAATAGTGTTGTCACAAAGCCACAGCCACACACCCAGCGGGCTGCCCTGTGTCCACACACCCAGCGGGCTGCCCTGTGTCCACGCACCCAGCGGGGCTCCCTGAGG
>NW_006286016.1:2491-4106 GCF_000327345.1 Myotis davidii
GTGGGGCCCAGGAGCCTCTCAGAGGAGCCTCCGGGGCAGGGCCAGTCTGGGCACAGCAGCAGGGCTGGGGCTGCTCTAACTGTGTCTCCCCCGAGACACAGGGCCCTGCCCACAGCCCCCCTCCCATCAGCCCTCTGTGTGTTTCCCACCCCCACCCCTGCCAGGGGGCCTCGGGCTGCGTGGCTCACCGCTGGGTGCAGTGGGCTGCGGTCAGCACCCACTGGTGGTGGATGACGGAGCCCCCACAGAGGTGCTGCCACAGCTCCAGCTCCTTATTGTACCATCGGACGCTGACCAGCCAAGGCCATCTCCCCGTGGGGGCATTGTGCACCCCAACGGGGCCACCCTGCTGCCTCCCTGAGCCTGGACCTGGGAACATAGGGGACGCTATCAGAGACCCACCTGGGCCCCTCGCACTCAGTCTCTCCCAGGACAAACCAGGAAGACCACCCTGAGTTGACGCTGAGGGGCCTGGGCAGCCTGAGCAGAAGATGGGGACAGGGAGTCAGGACTCACCTGGGAACAAGGGCACGGAGTCCCCCAGGCCTGGGAGGCTCAGGAACAGCAGCCACAGCATCTGTGGGGATGGCAGGGGCCTGGGTGAGACCACCAGGGCCCGGGGTCCCCGTGTGGGGATGGAGAAGCCGGGGTCTGAGCAGCGGCATCCTCACCTGGAAGGACCCTCCTAGGGACCCTCTCTGAACCCTTTCATCCCCTGGCACAGGAAGGGCAGACAGAGACCACCTGGCTGGGCCATGGGCAGAGAGAGCTGCTCCTCTCTCAGGCCCGCCCCAGGTCACGGGGGGTCAGTCAGCAGACAGTGAGGAGCTGCTGCTGGGCCCTGACACTGCCTCCCCTGGACCTGCCACCTGCTGTCACTGGGCAGCAGCCATCTCTGGCTGCACGGATCTCAGCCACAAAGCACAGCCAGGCCGGCGGCCTGAGCAAGGAGAGCTGCCAAGAGGGTGCAGTTTTGCTGGAAGAAGCCCCGGAGCGCTGCGCCCAGGCAGTCGGGCCCAGGGAGGCAGAGCCCCAGAGCTGCTGCTGGGCCCCTCGAGGCACAGGGCAGCCCCTGAATCCGCTGGACCCAGTGAGGCAGTGTGGAACTCGCCACCATCTGACTACAGCATGCCATCCTCCTGGCACGTGGCCTGGGGCCACCCTCACTGCCACCAGCTGAGGCCCTGCACACTCCCCTCTGCTGGGGGCTCTCCCGAAGCTGCACTGAGACGGGCTTTCTTGTGGGTACAAGTCAGGGAGAGGCACCTGGGAGTCCCCTGCCACCAGTTGCCTCCCTGTGCGTGGGGTGCAATCGCTTGATTGGCCTGGGCTTCCCTCTGCGAGCTGATCGCTGGCCGGCCCTGCACAGCTGGCCCTGCACACCCACCACAGCGTTGCTGGCTGGTGGCCTGGGCCTCCCTCTGCAGGGCTATCGTGGGGTGATGATGGGGCCCCCTGACCAATCGTATCACATCTGCCTTGGCTGGCCTGGCACCAGTGTGTCATAGCATGGTCATCTGGAAGGTCGTCCGGACGATCATTCTGCTGTTTGGCCGTTCGGTCTATTTGCATATTACGCTTTTATTATTATAGACTAGGGGCCCGGTGGATGAAT
>NW_006286016.1:4506-5480 GCF_000327345.1 Myotis davidii
GATAAAATATTGTCACTCTCTCTCCCCCTCTCAGGAGCACACAGCCTGGTCGCCTGTAGTCTCACCGTGAGGGAGTCAGTGTGGACCAGTGCGGTCCCTCAGAACCTGACCTGCTTTAGAAATAAGTGCAGATGCAACTAGTTCAGATGGGGTCAGAGTGGAGGGGGGGAGGCCCTCAATCCAATGATGGTTCCTTGTGGGAAGAGGTGAGGATGCGGAGAGCACAGAGGGGTGGGGAGGACGGGGTAGGGGTGCAGGGGTTCCTCCCCAACCAAGGGTCCCAGCACCACCAGCAGCTGCAGGAGGCAGGAGCCTGGAGTAGGTGTGGCCCCAGAACAACTTGATTGCAGGCTTCTACCTCCAGCCGGTAAGAAGATGCATTTGTGTTGTTTTAAGCACACACCCCAGTCGTGGGCTTTCAATGCGACCAGACCGCAGGACACCACACAGGGGGAGTGCCCGGTAGTGACTGAGGTGTGATGTCCACCTGGAAGGGCATGGCCCTGCATGGAGTCTCCATTCCAAGCCCTGAAGGTGTCTCTTGTCACCTCAGACAAGAAGAAGCCAATGATGTGGGCCAGGGGTCCTCACACTTTTTAAACAGGGGGCCAGTTCACTTTCCCTCAGACCGTTGGAGGGCCGGACTATAGTTTAAAAAATAACAACTATGAACAGATTCCTATGCACACTGCACATATCTTATTTTGAAGTAAAAAAACAAAACGGGAACAAATACAATATTTGTATTTGCATGTGGCCTGTGGGCCGTAGTTTGAGGACCCCTGGTGGGCCCTCCCTAGAGTCTCCACGAACAATGACCTGCCCTGCAGGGGTCTCTATTGGGGGACAAAGCCCTGCTGCTTCAGTGTCACCGACCTCTGAAGGTCCAGGCTCAGTTAGAAAAGATTTCAGAGACCAGAGGCAACATGCACTCCTGTCCATCTCCAGCCCAGGCATCTGGGTCCCCCCACCTG
>NW_006286016.1:5517-7225 GCF_000327345.1 Myotis davidii
GAGCCCAGAAGGGAGGTGCTCAGGCTGTGATTCCAGGCAAATGGAGGGGGTGGGGGGCTAGGCAGGGCCCTAAGCCCATCCTCCCAAGAGAGAGTCCTGCGTGGGCCACCTCGTGTCCATGCCTGCAGGCACAGCCCCAGGCCCAGGTGTGTCTCACTCCAACCTTCCCTCCAACTCCAAGTTCTAGGTCCTTCTCCCTCCCTTGGGAGTGCTGGCCTCTGAGTCACTCAGACCCTCAATCTTACTCCCGGAAACACTAAAGGTCTGACTACACCCTCACCCATGGAGGAAAGCCCTACAAAGACTCCAAGTCCCCAGAACCCAATGGGAAGGCAGGCAGCCCACACCCTCCTGGGGGCACAGGGGGACCTGGATGTATGTGGACCACCTGGTAGCCGCCCACACACACGGCCGCATGGACAGACAGTCATTTAGGCAGAACGTGTGCCTGGAACCCGAGGGCGAGGGCACAGGGCCAGGCTGTGGTGTGTTACCCCCTCCTCCCTCCCTGGGCAGAGCAGATCCCCAAGGGGGGCCATCTGCCCGGTGCTGCCTTCCAGCTGAGTCTCAGGCCTCATTTTCCCAGGAAGAGGCTTTCCTGGAGAGCTCCTGGCTGCCAGGAACCCAGACTTCAGTCCCGGGCACCTGGGGGACACACCTCTACATCTGCCCGCCCTGCAGCTTCCACTCTCTCTAACTCAGAGTCCAGGCCTCCCCTAAGGACCAGGTCACAGTGAGAGAGGAGGGCTTCCACCCTGGCCTCGGGGGGCAGGGCTCCTGGCACTGAGAGGTCTGGGAGGCCACCACCCCATTGTAGAATCAGACTGGGGACCAGCCTGTCACTGCAGGGTATGGAGCCTCCTCACCCACAGCACAGGCTACCTCAGGCTCCACAGGCTCTCCTGGGTCCTGGCCCCAACCTGCAGGTGCAGGACCCACCCCAGCCGGGCACCAGCCATGCTCACCAAATCCAACTCCAGCAGGAAGTGCACGTCACTGTCTGGGGCAGGGGGGGCTCCACAGCCCCTTCTCACTCCCTGGATTTGAAACTGAAGCTCCTCTGTCCACTGGGAGCCCCGCCCACCCCCAGGGAGAAAGGAGGGGCTCTGATGAGCCTGAAGGGACAGTGCAGGACTGTGCATCTCCAGCAGGGGCGCCAGCGACAGGACAGATGCCTTGGGGGATGGGGGTCCCCTCTCCACCCTCCTCTCTGCCTCCTCCAACCAACCAAGACCCCGGAGTTGGGGAAGCCAGAGGGGTTGCGGGGAACAGGGGGACTGGCCATCTGGGGCCCCTGCAGGCCCTCCCTGCTGGGGAGAAGCTCAGGATGGGAGACTGAGGATCTGGTGGAAATGAGGCTGCATTCATTTGGTCCCAGGAGTTGATCACATTGGAAAATGGGGGTTCGGCGCGCTGCGGGGTCAGAGGGAGCAGCGGTGACCATGGAAACACAGCATCTCCTGTTTGCATGCAGCCACACCCAAGTCATTAAAGCCTCCATGACACACTGACTGCAACTGAAGGAGGAAGAGGGACGGTCTGCACCCTCTGGGGGCGGCCCTCCGGGCTGTGGCCTCCAGCCCCGGGCAGCAGACTCCCCTCTGCCCCAGCCAAGGGAGCCGCCAGGGCGCCCTCTTCCAGCTGCAGCCATAGATGCCCATCCCACCTGGTCCCCCTCCCAGAGCCTGGGCTCCCCCAGCCGCAGGCA
>NW_006286016.1:7800-9758 GCF_000327345.1 Myotis davidii
CTGGGTTCCCTCTAGGCCAATGGGCTGATAATCTCTAGGCTGACACTGTGGGCACCAAGCTCCAAAAAGAAACAGAGAAATACATTTTTATCCACAAATAATTTTTATTGGGAAAAATCAGAGCAAGTGCTTTCCCCAAGAAATGCAGAGTGAGCGGCCCTACTGTCAAATTTGACTTTGTCCATTTAATAGTGAATCCTTGAGCTCATCACTGAAGTTCTTCCTCCTCGTTCTCCATCCCACTATTGACACTCATGGAGAATGGGGACGCCTGTAAGGGAGGACATGGCCTGGTGCAGAGTGATGGAGAGAAATGCCCATGGCACCTTGGCAAGTGTTTCCAGTGGTGAGAGCACTGACCCAAAGGGTCTCAGATTTGATTCTTGGTCAAGGGCAAGTACCTTGGTTGCAGGTTCAATCCCCAGCCCGGGCCGGAAAGGCAACTAATAGATATGCTTCTCACATCGATGTTTCCTATTGCTCTCCCTTCCACTCTCTCTAAAAATCATTGAAAAAATATCCTTGGGTGATATTTTTTTTAAAAAGATGCCCATGGCCATGCCTCACTCTTGCTACTTTGGTCTCCGCTCCTTAACAGACTCCTCTCGAGCTGTCTGCCTCCTACACCCAAGGGAGACCCCGGAGGGACCCGAGCTCAGACCCCAGCTGAGCCTCTGTAAAGCCTGTCCTGCCCCCTGCATCGCCCTCAGTCTCCTCCTCCCACTCCCATGCATCCCCTGGTTCTCACCTCCAGGAGCAATGTGGCCCCAGCCAGTCACCCAGCACCGTGTGCCTGGTAGGAATGCAGAGGAAGCTGGCGGGAGGCGGATCCATCTGACTAGGTTAGATGGTCGCACGGGGGCCTCCAGTTTGAGAAGTGCCACGTCCGCCCCACCTTCTGCTTCAATTTCAAGGCTGTACTTGGGGTGGCGGATGATCTGGGCCACCTGCACACTGTCATTGTATGAGCGTCTCACTCGTCCTAGTTGGACCTTAATGTGCCGAGTCACTGGGTTTGTCCTGGGGACAGAAGGCCAAAGGCTTCTGAGAGGCTGTGGCAGGGAGTAGGCCAGCCCCTCAGAGCCCACAGAGGGGAGCCTGTGTGGTGGGCAAGGGGAGCGCCAGGAAGCTGAATTCTGGTGGGGGGTCAGCAGCCACTCAGCCCATCATCTGCCCCCAACACACACACATGCCTCCCGACATTGTCCACCCCTCACTGGGTGCTGGCAGAGTCAGACTTACCCTGGAATGCAGTGGGCAGCGGTCATCACCCACTGGGGATGGATGAGGGAGCCCCCACACCAGAAAATCCACTGTTTACTTGTTGGATCAAAGTTCCACAGGCCCACCTGCCACGGCCACTTCCCATAGGCAGCATCATGCCCACCCACAATGCCCATCAGCTCAGTCCCTGGGCCAGGATCTGGGGAAGCAGAGGAGGAGCCATCAGGGACCCAGGCACTGCTGCCCGGCACTCAGCATGGCCCCATCCTCAGTCCCTCCCAGAGCCACCCTAAGAGGGGGATTGCCACCCATCCCAGGGGCGGCCTCTGAGAGGTCAGTCAGGGATTCAGAGACAAGCCAGGCTTGGGGGGTCAAGACTCACCTGAGGTCATAGGTACAGAGCCCCCCAGACTGGGGAGAGTCAGGACCAGCAGCCACAGCATCTGCAGGGGGAGAGGGGAGGGAGGAGAGCCAGTGAGGAGATGTGGGGCGGGGATACAGCCTGGGAAGGGAGAGGATGGGGCTTTCAGCAGTGTCCTCACCATGCCAGGTCTGTCTGTCTTCTGTCCTGGATGCTCTGAGCACCTTTATCCTCCTGCCAGACCCTCCCAAGGGGAAGCCGCCCTCCTTTGGGGTGGACCATGGGAGGAGGCGGGGCTTATGCCTTCAGTGAGACCAGTGGTGACCAGCAGACCAGCTATCAGATGAGAAACATGGTGTTTCCTCTCTGAGAT
>NW_006286016.1:9832-11475 GCF_000327345.1 Myotis davidii
GAAGGGTCCCAGGTTCAGCTCCGGTCAAGGGCACATACCTTGGTTGCAGGTACCTGAGCCCTGGTCAGGCTTCATGCAGGAGGCACAAACAATATGTCTCTCTCACATCGAGCATTGTCTCTGTCTCTCGCTCTCCCTTCCACTCACTCTAAAAATCAATGGAAAAATATCCATGGGTGTAGATACAAAAATAAAAATAATAAAAATATCGGTCTGGACACATTTCAGTGGTAAGATGACAGTTTGCACATGAAAAAAAAAGAAATGAGATGCTTTGCCTCATCCTGTGCACTGAAGGGTCTCAAGTTCAATTCCCAGTCAGACCACATACCTAGGATGAGGGGTCATTCCCCGATCGGGACACATACAAGAGGCAAACGACCGATGTTTCTCACATCTCACTGCCTTCCTCTCCCTAAAATCCATAAGCATGTCCTCGGTGAGGAACTAAATAAATGACAAATAATCGGATGCTCTGAAACAGCACAGAGCAGGAGCACAGATGGGATGGGGGCTGGCACCTGAGCTAAGAGAAGGGGGAGGGAGGGAAGGAGAGCAGCAGGCCCCTTTTCTTTTGAGGCTCACAGTGTCCCCCAAAAAAGACAGACTCGCTGGACCTGCAGACAGAGTTTGCCAGCAGCACCATGAGATGGAGGAGGCACCTTTTCTGGAGCCTTTGGAAGGAGTGGGACCTGCTGACACCTTGATTGTAGACTTCCAGCCTCCAACACTGTGACAGAATCAAGTTTTATTTAAAGGTCCAGGTCTGTGGCATCTGTAATGGCCGCCCCAGGACACTCAGACCTCTGCTCAGCTGTCCTCATACATCCGATGCATGATCAAGCTTTGTCAAAATGCACAGGAAAGGTATGAGAGGTGCCAATGTAGTGCTAGTTCTCCTCACCTCTCCTCACCTCCTGCACACGCCCGCACCCCCACAGCACTGGGAGCCAATCCCCCTCTCACACTCCCTGCTTTCTGAATGGAGGATCTCTGTCCACCAAGTTCAATTCCAGCCAGAGGCCGGCCACCCGCCAGAGACAGGCTTTCCCGCCCTTTGACATTCTGAGAATCATTCTCCACCAAGCATGGGACAGGACCAGACAGTGGTTTGAGAGGAGAAGGAAGAGGGGTTCCCACACTCCTGGACCACAGCCCGGTCCTCTGTGCCCTTTGAGCCCAGTGAGGACAACAAAGGGATGCTTTGCAGCACCTAGATGAGCTCAGGTCTCTAGAAACCCATCATTCCCTCCTGGGGCCAGAGTCCCTGTCTTCCGTGCTGAGATGTTGGTGTCTCTGGGGGCACCCAGAATCCTCAGGGGACACTGGGGATCTCCACAGGAAACAACCAGGACCCAACATGGCCGGGGGCCCCGTGGTGGCAGTAGCGAGCACCCAGGAGGGAAGGGGCTGGGCTTCCAGACCCAGCAAGTCCCACAGGCCCAGGGGGCAGACCTCTGGGTGGTAAGGGGGGCTTCCTCCCTCCCTGCCTCTGGTCTGGACGGAACCCCCACCTTCACCCACCTCAACAGTGGCTGTGGGTTTGGGGCTGGTTTCAGCCCAGATGACAGGAAGGCAAGTCACAGAGGTGTCAGAGAGAGGCCACAGTCCCCAGCGCCCAGCCTGATGGTGGACCCAGGCTT
>NW_006286016.1:12154-14234 GCF_000327345.1 Myotis davidii
CCCCAGCCCCAACAAGGTGGTGAGAGCCAGGAGACTGGAAACACAGTCATGACCCAGGGCCCCTGCAGGCAGGAGCAATGGACGGAGGCCACAGTCTGGGGGTCTCACCTGGCAGGAGTCCCGGCCCCAGCTCCCGGCACACAACATGTCGTCCTTGATAACCTTGCCAATCTTGAGGTATTGCCAAAGACAGATCTCATCTGCCACGATGGGGACCTCCACCTCCTGCAGATTTTTGGGCAGCAGCGGCACTGTGAGAAGAAGCCCAGTGAACCTGTGGTCCTGAGGGGGCGTACAACAGGCCCCGGGTCACAGGCCGCAGGTTCTAGAACCACACGCTGAGCCTCAGTGCCCCCAGGGGGACCCAGGGAGTCACCCAAGACCCCAACTGTCTGGGTTCCCTCTAGGCCAATGGGCTGATAATCTCTAGGCTGACACTGTGGGCACCAAGCTCCAAAAAGAAACAGAGAAATACATTTTTATCCACAAATAATTTTTATTGGGAAAAATCAGAGCAAGTGCTTTCCCCCAAGAAATGCAGAGTGAGCGGCCCTACTGTCAAATTTGACTTTGTGCATTTAATAGTGAATCCTTGAGCTCGTCACTGAGGTTCTCCCTCCTCGTTCTCCATCCCACTATTGAGACTCAGGGAGAACGGGGACCCCCAGAAGGGGAGACACAGGGCCTGGTGCAGAGTGAGGGAGTGAAATGCCCATGGCACCCTGGCCTGTGTTTCCAGTGGTGAGAGCACTGGCCTGAAAGGTCCCAGGTTTGATTCTTTGTCAAGGGCAAGTACCTGGGTTGCATATTCAATCCCCAGCCCCAGTCGGGAAGACAATTGATAGCTATGTCTCTCACATCGATGTTTCTCTCACCTTCTCCCTTCCACTCTGTCTAAAAACCAATGGAAAAAATATCCTTGGGTGATATTTTTTAAAAAAAAGATGCCCATGGCCATGCCTCACTCTTGCTACTTTCGTCTCCGCTCCTGATAGACTCCTCTCGAGCTGTCTGCCTCCTACACCCAAGGAAGACCCCGGAGGGACCCCAACTCAGGCCCCAGCTGAGCCTCCTCGGTAAAGCCCGGCCAGCCCCCTGCATCGCCCGGTGTCATCCTGGTTCGGGTTCTTACCCTGAAAAGCAATGTCGCCCCAGCCAGTCACCCAGCACCGTGTGCCTGGGGGGAATTCGGAGGAGGCTGGCGTGAGGCGGATCCAGTTGACACGCTTAGATGGTCGCACGGGGGCCTCCAGTTTGAGAAGTGCCACGTCCGCCCCACCTTTTGCTCCTTTTTCAAGCCTGTACTTGGGGTGGCGGATGATCCTGGCCACCTGCACACTGTCATTGTATGAGCGTCTCAGTCGTCCTAGTTGGACCTTAAAGTGCCGAGTCACTGGGTTTCTCCTGGGAACAGAAGGGCAAAGGCGTCTGAGAGGCTGTGGCAGGGAGTGGGCCAGCCCCTCAGAGCCCAGAGACCTCCCCTCTGTGGTGGGCAAGGGGAGCGCCAGGAAGCTGAATTCCGGTGGGGCATCTGCAGCCACTCAGCCCAGGATCTGCCCCCAACACACATCACATGCCTCCTGACATTGTCCACCCCCACCCCTTCCACCGGCTGATGGCAGAGTAGGGACTTACCCTGGAATGCAGTGGGCAGCGGTCAGCACCCACTGGGGGTGGATGAGGGAGCCCCCACAAGTGAGATGCCACTTTGAACTTGTTTGATTCCTGACCCACAGACCCACCTGCCATGGCCAGTTCCCATCGGCAGCATCATGCCCCCCCATGATGCCCACCAGCTCAGTCCCTGGGCCAGGATCTGGGGAAGCAGAGGAGGAGCCATCAGGGACCCAGGCACCGCTGCCCGGCACTCAGCATGGCCCCATCCTCAGTCCCTCCCAGAGTCACCCTCAGAGGGGGATCGCCACCCATCCCAGGGGCGGCCTCTGAGAGGTCAGTCAGGGGTTAGGAGAAAAGCCAGGCTTGGGGGTCAGGACCCACCTGAGGTCACAGGTACGGAGCCCCCCAGACTGGGGAGAGTCAGGACCAGCAGCCACAGCATCTACAGGGGGAGAGGGGAGGG
>NW_006286016.1:15432-15767 GCF_000327345.1 Myotis davidii
TAGGCAGCTTCCGCAGAACCTTTGGAAGGAGTGGGACCTGCTGACACCTGGATGTTACACTTCCGGCCTCCAACACTGTGACAGAACCAAGTTTTGTTTAAAGGTCCGGGTCTGTGGCATCTGTAACGGCCGCTCCAGGACACTCAGGCATCTGCTCAGCTGTCCTCATACATCCGATGCATGATCAAGCTTTGTCAAAATGCACAGCTTAGCGTGTGAGAGGTGCCAATTTAAGGCTACATCTCCTCACCTCTCCTCACCTCCTGCACAGGCCTGCACCCCCACAGCGCTGGGAGCCAACCCCCCTCTCACACTCCCTGCTTTCTGAATAGAAA
>NW_006286016.1:17250-19130 GCF_000327345.1 Myotis davidii
AATGGCTCATCAATCTTGTTTTTCTTTTCAAAAAAGACACCCCAGGAGGACGGTGAAGGATCCATCTCTAGAGAACCTTTGGTCCCAGCAAAACAGAGGACTGGCATATGGGAGGCCCAGGTCTCCGCCCACTCACCTTAGAACAGAATCAACTAGTCCACCAGCCAACCAGGCTGACAGATGCGAGTCAGCATTTGAACTGTTAATGAACACAGTTGTTTCTGTTCCTTAGAAAAGTGTTCTTGTACCCGACTGGTGTGGCTCAGCAGGTGAGTGTCAGCCTAGGAACCAAGAGGTCCCTGGATTGATCCCTGAGCAGGGCACATGCCCACGTTGCTGGTCCAATCCCCAGTAGGGGGCGTGCAGGAGGCAGCTGATCAATGATGTTCCTCTCTCTCTCCTTGATGTTTCTATCTCTCTATCTCTCTCCCTTCCTCTCTCTAAGTGTACTTGTGTATGGTGGCAATTTATAGAGAAACCAGCCCAAAACTTAGTGATTTCCTCTTACACATGAAGAAAACTGTTGGGGCTGACCAGGATAGCATTTAGTTGGAAAGTTAGAAACCAAAGTAAAAACAAATGAAAAAAAAAGTTATTCAAACCTATTCAGCTGGCAATGATGAGAAATAGAAGTTTGACAAAGTTTTCAGGGAGGTAGGAGAAGACACTGCATTTATGAAACAAGGATTACATACTGTTTTCTTCTTATAGCAGATAATAACCAAGTGCCTTTGGACATTAAAAATATAACAAATTAGTCCAGGCCAGTGTTTAGAACAATGGTTAGAACAGTGGCCCACCCATCTAAGGGTCACCGGTTGGATTCCCAGTACAGGTTCCATGTGTGGGAGGCAACCAATCAATGTGTCTCTCTCACCTCCATGTTTGTCTCTGTCTCTCCCCCTCCCTTCCACTCTATCTAAAAATCAATGGGAAAAAAAAAATACAGAAACTGATTAACAAAAATAGATCCAGAGACAAAGTAACTCTGAACAGACTGTTCAATCTCAGAGAGAAGGCAGAGGAGAGGGGTGTTAAAGATCGACCAAAGGATTTGTATGCGTGCACATAAGCATAACCAAGGGACACCGACACTGGGGCGGTGTGGGCTTATCCTGGGGGTGGGAGGGGCCGGGGAGGGTCAATCGGGGAAAAGGGCAAAGCTGCCTCGCCGCACTCAGACTAGTTCTAACATTGTGAGCAGATGGTTTGGGTGTTCCGTGTAGAGCGCCATGTTGCTCCTGGTGGTCTCCTCTCCTCCTCCCTGGTCCTCACACCTTTTGTGTATTTCTGATGGCTGTGTGCTGCCTGGAGTCACCTGCACTGTCTGGGCCTCCCTGTCCATCATCCCTCATTCAGGGGCGGGGTTTCCAGAGCGTCCCCCTTCCCCCTTCTGCCCCTTCACCAGAAGCAGGATGTTTCCTGTGGGCTCTGGGAAAAGTCACCCTTAGCTAATTTAGGAAGTCACCTTTGGCCAAAGTTTGCTAAGAGTTTTATCACAAACTGTGGTTGAATTTATCAGTCAAAAAATGTATTTTTCCATATCTATTAGGGTTATCAGATGGTTTTTACCATTTATTTCTGCTCTGTTAATGTGGTAAATTGCACTAATTGGTGTTCAACCACGGTGGTTTAGACGTTACTGGGTTATTTGGTAATTATGTTACACATTGGGAGTTGGATTGATAATGTTTTACTTTGGGTTTTTTCAATCTATGTTCATAATGGAAATTGGCCTGAAATTGTCCTTTATTCTATGGGCCTAGTTTTGTTCTCCAGAAAGTGTGCCCGGGAGCTGCCTCTCTTGCTGTCCCTGGAAGATCGCTGGGGCCTTGAAGTCTTAGTGTAATTCTCCAGGGAGCCAGGCTGTGGGTAACTCC
>NW_006286016.1:20413-21066 GCF_000327345.1 Myotis davidii
TTAGCTTCAAGCTGCCTGGCTGCCGTCGCCATCTTGGCTGGCAGTTAATTTGCATATCTCACTGATTAGCCAATGGGAAGAGTAGTGAATATACGCTAATTACCATGTTTCTATTTTATTAGATAGGATATTATTTGTGCATCATGTTTCCTGCCTGATGGATCTTGACACAGGTTTGCCAATTTCATTAGATTTAAGGAACTTACTTTTGGCTTTGCAACCCTGTAATTTATTATCTAGTCCAGGTGCTTCTTTTATTTGTTTTAAATTACCCCTGACTTTCTCCCGTTGGTTAGCCTGTCTTTTATTCTATTCCTTATGCTCTCTTTTGGTTTCCTCTGACATAATTTTTCTCACTTCTTGAATTAAACATAACATTCTCTGTTCATTCTCTGATCATTTCCCTCCAGATAAAAATCATGTCCCTTTGAATATGAGGAGGTGGTATTTTCACCATAATGAGTTCTATATACTTTTTAATTTCATTCTGAGAGTTCTTGGGAAGTATATTTTTTAAATTTCCAGATGTAGGAGGGCTTGTGCCCATTTTTGATATAAATATGAGAAAGCTTAAAATAACAAAGTACCTGTTGTCTTCCAATACAAGGCAACTGTAAGTGACCTCTGAGAACAGAAGTTCAAACTCAGTATTT
>NW_006286016.1:21980-23050 GCF_000327345.1 Myotis davidii
CCCGGGTCCAACACCTCCATTGTGACACGTGAGGACCCGTGGACGCTGGCACATTGCTGCCCCTCAGCACCCCCACCCCGCCCTCGCTGGCCCAGCCTCCACTGCAGTGTTGCAAAATGGGGCTGTTAGGTAACAGAAGCTGTGCCCTTTGCCCCCCTGCCCTCAGCCTTCCCCTATCAGGGCTCAGACATCCCCATCACAGCCCCGGCTTTGATCCTGACCCTGATGCCCACGCAGCCCCACCCTCACTCAGTGCATCCATTCCTGTCACTCAGACCCCGCACCCTGGGACCCCAATGGCGGCCTGAGGCCCTAAGGACTCCTGCTCAGAGCAGCAGTGCAGGGCACTGCCTCCCTCCGTCCCACACACAGCTGAATGCGCACGTGCACTTTATCTCAGCATCCCCTCTTCTTTTCCTTTTTCTTAATCCTCACCCGAGGGTATTTTTCCAATGATTTTAGGAGAGAGTAGAAGGGAAGTGGAGAGAGGAGAGAGAAAAGCATCCATGTGAGAGGCATATCAATTGGTTGCCTCCTGCAGGCACCCCAACCCGGGGCTGGGGATCAAACCTGCAACCCAAGCACATGCCCTTGTCTGGGCATCAAACCCAGGCCTCTTCGCTCTGCGGTCCGACACCTCAACCACTGAGCCAATCCAGCCAGGGCCCCCTCTTCTTTTTAAATTTATTTGCAGAAACACACCACGTCATAAATATAGAGATCATGTCAGCTTTGTGTTTTTCCTTATTAATTTTATTCCCACCCTACATCCCCCTCTCCTTGGGCCACCACCCACTTGTTCTCTGTATCTATGGGTCAGTTTCAATTTTCTTTGTTTATTTGTTTTGTTCTGTTTTAGATTCCACATAATAGTTGCTCATTTCTCAACATCTTTGCAAACATGTGGTTTTATTGCACTTTTCATTTTCTCCAACCTGGTGAGTGTGACGCTGCCTGTCCTTTATCTCCCTCAGTTTTCCTCTGAGTATGAAGGAGGCCCGTCAGTGCTTATGGCCACTCAGGGGTGTCTGGAGAATGGCATGCTGTTGAGTGTTTCCTTCCACGACCCG
>NW_006286016.1:23367-23701 GCF_000327345.1 Myotis davidii
TCGCGCGGGGGGGGGGGGGGGGGGGGGGTGGTTTCGGTCTATGCTTGTAAGATAGTGAAGGCAATAAACAGTTTCCCACAGCATGCTGTGTGTTTTCCCATTAATGCCGTGTTTCCTGTGTCCCACACCATTCCTCCGAATTAGTATTTCTTCCTCCCGGAATAAATCCTTAAGTAGTTCTGTTAATGAGGGCCTGCAGGTGATAAGACACTCTGGGTGTCTTCTGTTTGTAATATCACTATTTTTTTCCTCAATATTATGTGACAGTTTCCCTGGGAATAAAATTTTATGTTGATGGTGGTGTTTCCTCACCACTTCCAAGGAATTGCTCCAG
>NW_006286017.1:0-937 GCF_000327345.1 Myotis davidii
ATCCAGTTTCCCCAGAGGTGATCATTCCCACCAACAGGAAGCACGCTGGTTCCATCACCACCAAGAAATTCCCGAGGAGAAACCAAGATGGCAGCATATACAAACACTGGAAATTGCTGCCTCGTGCAGCCACTTCAAAAATACAACTAAAAGACACAGCGGACATCATCCAGAACCACAGGAAGGCTGGCTGAGTGGAAATTCTACAACTGGAAGGAAAGAGAAAATCACACTGAGACTCAGGTAAAGTGCAGAGGTACTGGGCACGCTCAGAAAAGGTGCAGAGGTAAAGTGCAGAGGTACTGGGCACGCTCAGAAAGGGCTGGCAACTGAGGACATGGCACACATGGAAAGGGCTGGCAGCTGAGGACGAGGCACCAGGGGAAAGTGCTGGCAGGTGAGGACGTGGTGCAGGTGGAGAGGGCTAGAAACTGAGGACATGGTTCTCTTTTCAATTGGGAGGGAGTCTCAAGCTCCCGACTGCTCTGAACTCCAGTTCCGGGTGAGTCTATGTGGACCCAGACTCATACGGGGAGAAACTGGACTGTCTGGCATCGGGCAGAACTCGAGGGCAGCTTTCTCTCAGAGGTGCTTGCAGCGATGGCCGGGACATTGAGATGCGGAGCCTCTTAGGGTAGGACTGGGGAGCAGCCATAGCTGCTTGCTCTGCCCTGTTGATCCCCTGAGACCGCGACCCACCCAAGCTGTTGCAGAGGCGTTTGCATATGTAAGGCCTGGTCCTTTGCAACCTAAAAATTACCTAACAAACTGCAGCTGAATCAGAGAGACCCAGAACATCCAAAAGAAGGCCCAAGGCCCTACAGGAGATTGCATTGCTTCACAGCTGGGCCTTATCTGGGCACTTCCAAACCCAAACAAAGAAGAGGGATCTCTCCATAGCTCTTGCTGGGTAGCCTCAGGCAGAGGCTAAATTAGA
>NW_006286017.1:1964-2509 GCF_000327345.1 Myotis davidii
AAAGCCAAAAAGGGTTAATCACCACCAAACCAGTATTATATGAAATGCTGAAAGGTATCCTTTCAGAAGAGGAAGAAGAAAAAGGTAAAGATAGAAATTATGAACAACCAATACACATTTATCAACAAGTGAATCTAAAAATCAAGTGAATAAATAACCTGATGAGTAGAATAAACTGGTGAATACAATAGAATCAGGGGCATAGAAAGGGAGTGGACTGACTACTCTGTGGGGGTGGGAAGGGGTGTGGGAGGTTTGGGAAGAGACTGGACAAAAATTGTACAGCTATGGATGAGAACAGTGGGTGGCGAGGGTAAGGGCAGAGGGTGGGGTGGGAACCAGTTGGAGGGGAGCTATGGGGGGAAAAAAAGAGGAACAACTGTAATAATCTGAGCAATAAAGATTTGATTTTAAAAAAAAGGTTTAAAAAAAAAGAACTTCACATGTGCACTAGCTCAGACTACAAACTCAACTGTTAAGAGGGGAACCGAATCAACCCAGTTTTCCTGGGCCGGCTCTGGAATGCTAGTCTGCCTCCTGGGAAA
>NW_006286018.1:0-456 GCF_000327345.1 Myotis davidii
GCACACGAGCCGCGGTTTGCCGACCACAGCTTTAAGCAATAAAATAAAAAAAATTTAAAAAAAGATAAAAAACTGTTTGGATCCATGAATGGGCAGGTCAGTGGTAGATATTAGTAACGGTGGCCATGTAATGGGGGCTCTTTCTGGGCTCAGCACCCTTTAGCTAGTTTCACACTTTACGTCTCTCCTTTAGTTCCAACTGCCATGTGAGGCAGGTACGATTCCTATCCCCTTTTCAGGGCTGGGAAAGTGAGGCTTGACAAAGTTAAGCACTTGCCCAGAGAATAAGGGGTGGGGCTGGGATCTGAACCTGTGTCTGACAGATTACAGAGCCTGAACTCTTAACCACTGTGAGCACTGCCTGCAGTTGAGGCTGCTTTGGTCCCTGAAGGTGCTGACCAAGCCTGGGGCACCAGCATGGCATAGTGCAGTGATGGCGAACCTATGACACGCGAA
>NW_006286019.1:0-951 GCF_000327345.1 Myotis davidii
TATGGCAACAGGGTTGCCCAAAATCCGTGGTTGGCATGGTGTCGCTTGACATCACAAATCCTCAGCTTGACCACCCTGGAGGGGCGGGGGTGGAAAAGGATGCTCCAGCCCTCCAGCCATCCCATCACCATGTCCGGGGAAGGGGCAGCATTTGAATAAGGTATTCTGACCTTATCCTCTTCTTCGTCATCCAGTTGAGAAACTGGCTTCTAATTCCCTTTAGGACTTACAGTTTCTTCATCCATCCTTGTGTTTGGAGTCTTATTCCTTATCTTCACTAGTCTACAATATCTACTTAGTAAGTTTGGCTATCTTGAGGCAACAGACACTACTCAAAGGGTCCTGGCTTCTATGTATACTCTCTAGGTCAATGAGGAGCTGCTCACTTCAGCTCTGGTTGCCGAAAATCCGTGGTTCCCATGGTGTGGCTTGATATCACAAAGCCATAGCTTGACCATCCAGGAGGGGGGTGGGTGGGAAAGGATGCAGAAATCTCAGATGCTCTGGTTATGGAAAAGAGACCTTCCTCTTACCTCCAAAAATTTTTCCCAAACTGACCTCTCTCTCTCTCTCTCATTTCCTCTAGTTCCATTATAGTCCAGCATATGGCAGGGAGGTGGTGTTTCCTCTCAGCCACTACTCAAACTCCCCCGTCTTTTCAGTGGTCCATTCCACTAGGTTCAGATATTACCATTTCCTAGAATTTTGAGTATTGTTTTAATGGATATTTTATTTTAGAATAGTTTCAGATTTACAGAAAAATTATGGAGCTAATACCCTTGTACACGATACCAAATTTCCCTTATTACTAATATCTCACTTTGGTATGGGGCAAATGTAACATGAAGGGAATCATCAGTGAAACAGTTATAGTGAAACCTCACTTCTCTAGGATCTCCAATATCCAGCAATGCTGTTCTAGAGCAAGTTGTTAAAGGAAAAACAGTACCA
>NW_006286019.1:1072-6645 GCF_000327345.1 Myotis davidii
TATCACCTGTGGTAGATGAACACTCCAGCACTTCTTTTTCTGCATTTCTAGCCTTGCTTACTGGAGGTTTTCCCCTTCCTGTAGTAAAATACAATTATATCATTCGTTCTTTCTCCCACTTGTCTTCACTTAGCCTAAAGCCCAAATTGTTCATCGCCACTATCTTGGTTATGTAGTTTGGAAACAAGTTGAACACAGAAAGACATTGGTTTTGGTGAATAAATTCGAAAATGATTAGGAAATGGGCTTGTAATTGAATGACAATGGATTGAATGAGGAAGTGTCTGTGGCCAAAAAGCACAAGGCCAGAATCTTGGGTGAGGAATTACTGGGGAAGGGGCAGCATTTGAATAAGGTATTCTGACCTTATCCATTTGTTCTTTATCCAGTTGACTGACGTCTAATTCACTTTAGGACTTGCAGTTTCTTCATCCATTCTTGTGTTTGGAGTCTTATTCCTTATCTCCACTAGTCTACAATATCTTCTTAGTAAGTTTGGCTATCTTGAGGCAACAGACACTACTCAAATGGTCCTGGCATCTATTTACAATCTCTACGTCAATAAGGAGCCACTCACTTCAGCTCTGTTTGCCCAAAATCAGTGGTTGCCATGGAGGGGCTTGACAACACTTAGCCTCAGCTTGACCATCCAGGCTGGGCGGGGGTGGGAGAGGATGCCGAAGTCTCAGATGCTCTGTTTATAGAAAAGAGACCTTCCTCCTACCACATAAAAATTTCGCAAACTGACCTCTCTCTCACTCTCATTTCCGCTAGTTCCAGTATAGTCCAGCATATGGCAAGGAGGTGGTGTTTCCTCTCAGCCACTTCTCAAACTCCCCCGTCATTTCAGTGGCCCATTCGACTAGGTTTAGATATTACCATTTCCTAGGATTTTGTGTTGTTTTAATGGATGTTTTATTTTAGAATAGTTCCATATTTACAGAAAAATTGTGAATACCCATGTACACCATACCCAATTTCCCTTATTACTAATATTTCATTTGGTTAGGGGCACATGTAACATGAACTGAATCATCAATGGAACAGAGTGAAACCTTGCTTCTCTAGTATCTGCAATATCCAACAAGGCTTTTCTAGACCAAGGTTTTAAAGGAAAAACTGTACCAGTGTGGCATGAAACTTCACATTTGAGGTGACCATCTTTTCAATAGTTTAACAATATTCAATAGTCTACCATGTAAAAAGGAAATCAAATTCATAATTATACTCTGCCAGAACTAACACAACACCCTGTTCCTGCGCCGAGGCACTGCGGCCCTTTGATTGCTATGGTCGGGTTCGGGGGTTGATGCCTGGCCTGCGCTCTGGCCCTCCCGCCCTTGATTCCCATGGCGGGGGTCCGGGGTTACTGCCTGGCCTCACCCCAGGCCCTCCTGCCCTTCAATTGCCATGGTGGGCGTACACAGTTGTTGCCCGGCCTGCACTCCGGTGCACCCGCCATCTGATGGCAATGGTGGAAGTCCGGGGTTGCTCCTGGCCTGGGCTCCGGCCCTCCCGCCCTCGATCGCCATGGTGGGAGTCCTGGGTTGCTGCCTGGCTTGTGCACTGGCCCTCCAGCCCTCCCATCACCATGGTGGGGGAAGGGGCAGGATTTGAATAAATTGTTCTGACCTGATCCACTTCTTTGTCATCCAGTTGAGAAACTGACTTCTAATTCCCTTTAGGACTGACAGTTTCTTCATCCATCCTTGTGTTTGGAGTCTTTTTCCTTATCTTCACTAGTCTACAATATCTTCTTAGTAAGTTTGGCTATCTTGAGGCAACAGATACTACTCAAAGCGCCCTGGCTTCTATATATACTCGCTAGGTCAATGAGGAGACGCTCACTTCAGCTCTGGTTGCCCAAAATCCATGGTTGCCATGGTGAGGCTTGACATCACAAAGCCTCAGCTTGACAAACCAGGAGGGGCGGGGGTGGGAGAGGATGCAGAAGTCTCAGATGCTCTGGTTATAGAAAAGAGACCTTCCTCTTACCTCCTAAAATTGTTCCCAAACTAGCAAATGTAACACTAAGTGAATCATCAGTGAAACAGTTAGAGCGAAACCTCACTTCTCTATAATCTCCAATCTCCAACAAGGCTGTTCTAGACCAAGGTGTTAATGGACAAAATGTACTAGTGTGGCATAAAACTTCACATCTTGAGCTGCCTATCCTTTCAATAGTTTTACAATATTCAATATTCTACCATGTTAAAAGTAATTCAAGTTTATTATTATACTCCGCCAGAACTAACACAACACTCTGTTCTTAGGCCTACTCACTCCTGCGCTTTGATTGCCATGTGTGGGGTCGGGGGTTGATGCCTGGCCTGCGCTCTGACCTCCCGCCCTCAATTGCCATGTCAGGGATCTGTTGTTGATGCAGAGCCTGCGCTCTGGCCCTCCCGCCCTCGATCGCCATGGTGGGGGCCCGGGGTTGCAGGCTGGCTTGTGCTGTGGCCCTCCTGCCCTCCCAACACCATGGCGAGGGAAGGGGCAGCATTTGAATAAGGTATTCTGACCTTATCCACTTCTTCGTCATCCACTTTAGAAACTGACTTCTAATTCCCTTTAGGACTTAGAGTTTCTTCATCCATCCTTGTGTTTGGAGTCTTACTCCTTATCTTCAGTAGTCTACAATATCTTCTTAGTAAGTTTGGCTATCTTGAGGCAACAGACACTACTCAAAGGGTCCTGGCCTCTATATATACTGTCTAGGTCAATGCGGATCTGCTCACTTCAGCTCTGGATGCCCAAATTCCGTGGTTGCCATGGTGTGGCTTGACATCACAAAGCCTCAGCTTGACCATCCAGGAGGGGCAGGGGTGGAAAAGGATGCAGACGTCTCAGATGTTCTGGTTATAGAAAAGAGACATTCCTCTTACCTCATAAAATTATTCCCAAACTGACCTCTCTCTCTCTCATTTCCTCTAGTTCCATTATAGTCCAGCATATGGCAGGGAGGAGGTGTTTTCTCTCAGCCACTTCTCAAAGTCTCCCGTCATTTCAGTGGTCCATTCCACTAGGTTCAGATATTACCATTTCCTAGGTTTTTGAGTGTTGTTTTAATGTATATTTTAATTTAGAATAGTTCCAGATGTACAGAAAAATTGTGAATACCTATGTACACCATACCCACTTTCCCTTATTACTAATATTTCACTTTGGTATGGGACAAATGTAACATAAAGTGAATCATCGTTGAAACATTCAGAGTGAAAACTCTCTTCCCTAGTATCTCCGATATCCAAAAAGGCTGTTCTACATCAAGGTGTTAATGGAAAAACTGTACCAGTGTGGCATAGAACTTCACATCTTGAGTTGACCATCCTTTCAATAGTTTAACAATATTATATATTCTACCATCTAAAAAGAAAATCAAATTCATTATTATACTCCACCAGATCTAACACAACACCCTGTTCCTGCACCTACGACCTCCTGTCCTTTGATTGCCATGGTCGTGGTTGGAGGTTGATGCCTGGCCTGCGTTCCGGCACTCCTGCCCTCGATCGCCATGGTGGGGGTCTTGGTTGATGCAAAACCTGCACTCCAGCCCTCCCGCCCTCGATCGCCATGGTGGGGGCCTGGGGTTGCAGGCTGCCTTGTGCTGCGGCCCTCCAGCCCTCACAACACCATGGCGAGGAAAGGGGCAGCATTTGAATAAGGTATTCTGACCTTATCCACTACTTCGTCATCCATTTCAGTAACAGACTTCTAATTCCCTTTAGGACTTACAGTTTCTTCATACATCCTTTTTTTGGAGTCTTATTCCTTATCTTCAGTAGTCTACAATATCTTCTTAGTAAGGATGGCTACCTTGAGGCAACAGACACTCCTCAAAGGGTCCTGGCCTCTATATATACTCTCTAGGTCAATGAGGAGCCTCTCACTTCAGCTCAGATTGCCCAAAATCCGTGGTTGCCATGGAGTGGCTTGACATCACAAAGCCTCAGCTTGACCACCCAGGATGGGCGGGGGTGGAAAAGGATGCAGAAGTCTCAGATGCTTTGGTTATAGAAAAGCGACCTTCAAAATACCTCCTAAAATTATTCCCAAACTGTCCTCTCTCTCTCTCTCTCTCAAGCGACCTTAAATACCTCCTAAAATTATTCCCAAACTGTCCTCTCTCTCTCTCTCTCTCTCTCTCTCTCATTTCCTCTAGTTCCATTATAGTCCAGCATATGGCAGGGAGATCGTGTTTCCTCTCAGCCCCTTCTCAATCTCCCCCATCATTTCAGTGGTCCATTCCACTAGGGGCAGATATTACTATTTCCTAGTATTTTGAGTGTTGTTTTAATGGATATTTTATTTTAGAATAGTTCCAGATTTACAGAAAAATTGTGAATACCCATGTACACCATACCCACTATCCCTTATTACTAATATTACACTTTGTCATGGGGCAAACGTAACATGAAGTGAATCATCAGTGAAACACTTAGGGTGAAACCTCACTTCTCTAGTATCTCCAATATCCAACAAGGCTGTTCTAGACCAAGGTGTTAATGGAAAAACTGTGCCAGTGTGGCATAAATCTTCACATCTTGCGCTGACCATCCTTTCAATATTTTAACAATATTCAATATCCTACCATCTCAAAAGGAATTCAAAGTTTTTATTATACTCCGCTAGAACTAACACAACACCCTGTTCCTGGGCCTTTCCCTCCTACCCTTCGATTGCCATGGTTGGGGTCGGGGGTTGAAAGGCCCCTGCCACTTCCTTGCTTGTACATCTCTTGGGCTCTGGGGTTGGTATGTCTCCCTCTTCAATTAACTGCCGTTTCAGTTGAATGAGGTCCTTCGTAGATAGCTCCTCTCCATGAGATGCCAGCAGCTTTGTGACATCTTCAGCCTCCAACTCAAAATCAAGTGGCTTACTCAACTCAGCAACATTCTGGATGACAACCTCAACTGAATCATCAAAGCCATGGAAATCATTCACAAACTGGGGACACAATTTTTTCCAAACACCATTCAGGTTCATCCGCTTAACTTCATCCCAAGAATCAGAAATGTTCTTTACAGCAGCAAGAACATTATAAGATTTCCAAAAGTCATGGAGAGTCAACTCTTTATCCTCAGTTGCCCTGAAAGCCATAGCAAATGTCCTTCGTTGGTAGTAGGCCTTGAAAAAGAAATGACACCTTGGTCCATAGGCTGTAAAAGGGAGGTGGTGTTAGGTGGAAGGTAAACCACCTTCACATTTGGATGAAAGTAATTCAGATCCGAAGGGTGACCAGGGGCACTGCCCAGCACTAGCAACACTTTAAAGGGCAGCCCCCTGGAACACAGTAGTCCTTCACTTCTGGCACAAAATGGTTGTTGAACCAGTCCTCAAATACGCTAAGTGTCACCCAGGCCTTCTTGTTAGATTCCAAGATGACAGGTAGTTGACCCTTCCATATGCCCTTGGGTGACCTTGGATTCTCGGCCAGACATAGCAAGGGCTTCAGCTTGAAGTCACCAGCAGCATTCGCTCCAAGTAGCAAAGTCAATTTCTCCTTGCCGGCTTGATGGCCTGATGTTTTCTTCTCCTCCTTGGCAATGTGCGTACGTGTAGGCATAGGA
>NW_006286019.1:9232-9867 GCF_000327345.1 Myotis davidii
TCGTTTCCTCTAGTTCCATTATAGTCCAGCATATGGCAGGGAGGAGGTGTTTCGTCTCAGCCACTTCTCAAACTCCCCCGTCATTCCAGTGGTCCATTCCACTAGGTTCAGATATTACCATTTCCTAGCATTCTGAGTGTTGTTTTAATGGATATTTTATAGTAGAATCTTTCCAGTTACAGAAAAATTGTGAATACCCATGTACACCATACCCAATTTCCCTTATTACTAATAATTCACTTCGTGATGGGGTAAATGTAACACATGAAGTGACATCAGTGAAACAGAGTGAAACCTCACTTCTCTAGTATCTCCAATATCTACCAAGGCTGTTCTAGACCAAGGTGTTAACGGAAAAAATGTACCAGTGTGGCATAAAACCACATCTTGAGCTGACCATCCCTTCAATAGTTTAACAATATTCAATATTCTACCATCCTAAAAGGAAATCCAATTCATTATTATACGCCACAAGAACTAACACAACACCCAGTTCCTGCGCCTATTCCCTCCTGCCCTTCGATTGCCATGGTTGGGGTCGGGGGTAGATGCCTGGCCTGCGCTCTGGCCCTCCCACCCTCGATCGCCATAGTGGGGATCGAGGGTTGCAGGCTGGCTTGCGCTGTGGCCCTCCC
>NW_006286020.1:0-234 GCF_000327345.1 Myotis davidii
TTAGTTCTTTGAATGTTTGGTAAAATTCCCCTGCGAAGCCATCTGGCCCTGAGCTTTTGTTCGCTGGAAGTTTGATGACTGCTTCAATTTCTTCCTTAGTTATTGGCCTGTTGAGATTTTTTTACTCTTCTTGGTTGAGTATTGGAAGGTCGTATTTTTCTAGGAATATATCCATTTCCTCTAGGTTGTTTAGTTTGTGGAAATAGAGTTGTTCATAGTGTTTTTTTTTTTTTT
>NW_006286021.1:0-1548 GCF_000327345.1 Myotis davidii
GTGGGGGTCAGGGGTTGCTGCCTGGCCTGCGCCTCGGCCCTCCTGCCGTTCTATTGCCACAGTGGGGTTCTGAGATTGGTGCATGGGTTTCGCTCCGGCACTCCTGTCCTGGATTGCCATGGTGGGAACCGGGGTTGCTGCCTGGCCTGCAACACTGCCCTCCTGCCCTGCGATTGTCATGGTAATCAAGGGACGCAGGCTATCCTCCCCTTTGATTGACAGGCGAGATGGCCTGCTTCCCTCGATCACCATGGCAATCGAAGTGTGGGAGGGCCGGAGCTCATATCAGGCAGCCACCAGGGACCCACACCATGGCTCTCAAAGGCGGGAGGGCAGGAGCACAGGCCAGGAAGCAACCCTGTTCACCCAACATGCCAATCAAAGGATGAGATGGCCTGCTTTCCTCAATCGCCATGGCAATTGAAGGGCAGGAGAGCCGGGGTGGGGGCCGGGCAGCAACCCTGATCAGCACTATGGCGATCAAGGGTGGGAGGGCCGGAGCACAGGCCAGGAATCAACCCTGGACTCCCAACATGGCGATCAGAGGGCGGGAGTGCAGTGTTGCAGGCCAGGTAGCAACCATGGACCCCCGGGTGACAGGGTTGCTGGCTGGCCTGCTTCCAGCGATAGCCATGGTGATCAGAGTGCAGGAGGGACAGAATGAAAGCCAGGCAGCAACCCTGGACACCCAGCATGGACATTGGAGGGCCGGAGGGCCAGAGCGCACGCCATGCATCAACCCCGTATCCCCACCATGTCTATTGAAGGGCAGGAGGGCCGGGGCACAGGCCAGACAGCCTCCATGGAACCCCACTATGGCAATCAAAGGGCGGGCTGGCCATGGTGCAGGACAGACAGCAACCCCGGACCTCCGCCATGGAAATCGAGGGCAGCAGAGCCAGAATGCTGGCCAGGCATCAACACCCGACCCCCAGCATGGGAACCGAAAAGCGGTTGGGCCTGCCTCCCTTGATTGCCGTGGTGATCGGAGGGAGGTGTTGCAGGCCAGGCAGCACCTTGGACCACCAACATGGCAATCGAAGGGCGGGATGGCCTTCATCCGTCAATCGCCATGGCGATCAGAGGGCGGAGTGCAGTGTTGCAAGCCAGGCACAACCACGGACCCCAACATGGCAATGATTGGCGGGATGTCCTGTATCCCTTGATCTGCATGGCAGTCGAAGGGCAGAAGAGCCGGGACGGAGGCCAGGCAGCAAATCCAGATCCCCACCATGGCGATCAAGGGCAGGAGGGCCAGAGCACAGGCCAGGAAGCAACCTTGGACCTCCAACATGGCAATCGAACGGCGAGATGGCCTGCATCACTTGATCGCCATGGCGAATGGAGGGCATGTGGGCGCTTTTACAGGCCAGGCAGCACTGCGAACCCCCAACAAGGCATATTGAAGGGCGGGATGTCCTGCATCTCTTGATCACCCTGGCAATTGAATGGCGGGAGAGCTGGGGCAAAGGCCAGGCAGCAACCCCGGATCCCCACCATGGTGATCAGAGGGCGGAAGGGCCATGGCGCGGAACAGGCAGCACACCC
>NW_006286021.1:2525-7920 GCF_000327345.1 Myotis davidii
TGGCAGGGTGGCTGACTGGCCTGCGTCTAGTGATCACCAGGGCAATCGAAGGGCTGCAGGGCCAGAGCACAGGCCACGCAGCAACCCCGCATTCCAGCCATGGCGTTCGAGAGCGGTAGGGCCAGAGCGAAGACCAGGCAGCAACCTCGGACCCCCACCATGGCCATCGGAGGACGGAAGGGCCAGAGGGCAGGCCATGCATCAGCCCTGGACCCCTACCATGGCCATTAAAGGGCGGGTGGGCCTGGGAAGAGCCCAGGCATCAAACCTGTACCCCCAACTTTGCAATCGAAGGGCGGGATTGCCTGTGACCTTCGATCGCCATGGTGATCGCAGAATGGGAGGGCGAGGTTGCAGGCCATGCATCAACCCCGGACCCACACCATGGCAATCGAAGGGCGGGATGGGCTCCATCCCTAAATTGCCATGGCGATCGGAGGGCAGGAGGGCGGTATTGCAGGCCAGGCAGCAACCACGGACTTCCACCATGGCAATGGAAGGGCTGGAGGGCCCTGGCGCAGGCCAGGCCGCAACCCCGGACCCCCGTCATGGTGATGGGAGGGCGGGCAGGCCGCAGTGTAGCCCAGGAATCAACCCTGGAACCCCAACCTGGCACTCGAAGGGCGGGATGGGCTCCATCCCTAAATTGCCATGGCGATCGGAGGGCAGGAGGGCGGTATTGCAGGCCAGGCAGCAACCCCAGACCCCCGGGTGCTGGGGTTTCTTGCTGTCCGGCTTCCGGCGATTGCATTGTGGATCGGAAGGTGGGAGGGCAAGAGCACAGGGCAGGCATAAACCCCATAGCCCCACCACGGCAATCAAGGGCTGGCGGGAAGGAGCGCAACCCAGCCCAAAACCTTGGATCCCCGTCACGGCAATCAAAGGGTGGGAGGGTCGGGGCACAGGCCAGGCTGCAACCCCAGACCCCTATCATGGCAATAAAGGGCGGGTGGGACAGTGCACATGCCAGGCAGCAACCCAGGATGCCCACCATTGCGATCCAAGGCCGGAGGGCCGGAGCACAGGCCAGGAAGCAACACCAGAACCCCGCCATGGCCTTCGGAGGGTGGGAGGGCCACATCGCATGCCATGCATCAACCCTGGACTCCCACCATGGAGATCAGAGGGCGGAAGGGCCGTGGCGCAGGACAGGCAGCAACCCCGGACCCCCGCCATGGCAATCGAGGGAAGGAGGGCTAGTGCACAAGCCAGGCAGCAAGCGTGGACCCACGAAATGGTAATCAAGTGCGGGAGGGCCAGTGGGCAGAGCTGGCATCAACCCTGACCCAACCATGGCAACCGAAGGACAGGCGGGTCGGCCTCCCTTGATCACCATGGCGATTGGAGGCCGATGTTGTAGGCCAGGCAGCAACCGCGGGCCCTCGGGTGCCAGGGTTGCTGACTGGCCTGCGTCTAGTGATCGCCAGGGCAATCGAAGGGCTGCAGGGCCAGAGCACAGGCCACGCAGCAACCCCGCATTCCAGCCATGGCGTTCGAGAGCGGTAGGGCCAGAGCGAAGACCAGGCAGCAACCTCGGACCCCCACCATGGCCATCGGAGGACGGAAGGGCCAGAGGGCAGGCCATGCATGGCATGCGTCGCTCAATCGCTATGGCGATCAGATGGTGGGAGTGTGGTGCTGCAGGCCAGGCAGCAACTGCAGAAACCCAGTTGCTGGAGATGCTAGCTGGCCCGCTTATGGCAATCACCATGGCGATCAAAGGTCGGGAGGGCCAGAGCGCAAGCTAGGCAGCAACCCCTGACCCACCACCATGGCGATCGAGAGCGGGAGGGCCAGAGCGCTGGACTATCAGAAACCCCGGACCCTCACAATGGCCATCAGAGGACTGGAGGGCCAGGCACAGGCCAGGCAGAAACCGCGGACCCCCACCATGGCAATCGAAGGGCGGGATTGCCTGCGTTCCTTGATCACCATGGCAATTAGGAGGTGGTGTTACAGGCCAGAAAACAGCCCCAGACCCAGGCCATATCGATGGGAGGTCGAGAGGACCAGAGCGGAGGCCAGAAAGCAACCGCTGACCTCCTCCATGGTGATCGAGGGCGGGGGGGAGAGAGCAAAGGCCAGGCAGCAACCGCGGAACCCCGGATGCCGGGGTTGCTGGCTGGCCTGCTTCCTGCTATCGCCATGGCCATCGGAGGGCGGGAGGGCCGACGCGCAGGCCATGAATTAACGGGGCGCAGGCCAGGAATCAACCATGGAACCCCACCATGTCGATCGAAGTGCGGGAGGGCCGGGGAAAGGCCAGGCAGCAGCCCCGGACTCCCGCCATGGACATTGGAGGGCGGGAGGGCCGGAGAGCAGGTCAGGCCTCAACCCTGGAAATCCACCATGGCCATAGAAGCGGGAGGGCCGGAGTGTAGGCCAGGCAGCAACCATGGACCCCCAACATTACAATCGAAGGGCGGGAGGGCCAGGGCGCAGGCCAGGGAGCAAACCCGGACCCCCATCATTGCAATCAGAGGGCGGTAGGGCTGCACACAGGCCTGGCAGCAACCGTGGACCCACACCATGGTAATCAAGGGTGGGAGGGCCAGAGGGCAGGTCAGGCATCAACCCCCGACCCCCACCATGGCAACCGAAGGGCACGAGGGCCTGCCTCCCTTGATCGCCATGGCTATCGAAGGGCGGTGTTGCAGGCCAGCCAGCAACCGCAGACCCGGGGGGCCAGGGTTGCTGACTGGCCATCCTATGCCGATCGCCAGGGCAATCGGAGGGCTGCAGGGCCAGAGTGCAGGCCAAGCAATAACCCCGGCTACCCACCATTGCATTCGAGGGCAGTAGGCCCAGAGCATAGGCCAGGCAGAAACCCTGGACCCAAACCATGATAATCGAAGAGTGGGAGGGCTGGGGCGCAGGCCAGGCATCAACGCAAATGCCCACCATGGCGATCGATGGCAGGAGGGCCAGAGAGCAGGCCATGTATCACCCCCAGACCCTCACCATGGCAATCAAAGGGGGAAGGGTCGGCCCGCAGGCCAGGCACCAACCGCGGACCCCCACCATGGCAATCGAAGGCGGGAGGGCCTGAGTGCAGGCCAGGCAGCAACCCCAGATCCCTACCATGGCGATCAGAGGGCAGAAGGCCTTGGTGCTGGAAAGGCGTCAACTCCCGACCCCCACCATGGGAACCGAAAGGCGGGAGGGCCTGCCTCCCTTGATCGCCATTGCGATCGGAGGAGGTGTTGCAGGCCAGGAAGCAACCGCGGACCCCCAACATGGCAATCGAAGGTCAGGATGGCCTGCATCCTTCGATCGTGGCGATCGAAGGGCGCGAGTGCTGTGTTGCAGGCCAGGCAGCAACCAGGAACCCCTGGGTGCCGGGGTTGCTGACTGGCCTGCTTCCTTCGTTCGCCATGGCGATCTGAGGGCGGGAGGTCCAGAGCGCAAGCCAGGCAACCACTCCGGAACCCCAGCTGGATGATCGAGGGCGGATTGGCCAGAGCACGGGCCAGGGAGCAACCCCAGACTCCCGCCATGGCTTTTTCCCTCACATTGGAGGGCGGTAGGGCCACAGCACACTCCATGAATCAACCCCAGACCCCCACCATGGCGATGGGAGGGCGGGATGGCCTGCAACCCTAGATTGCCATGGGGATCGTAGGGTGGGAATGTGGTGTTGCAGGCCAGGCATCAACCCTGGACCCCCACCATGGCAATTTACTCCTTTAGCTTTTTTCTGTCTATGAAGCTCTGTATTTGACCGTCTATTTTGAATGAAAAAGTTGCCAGATATAAAAGTTGCCATATCCTTGCTTGGTCTCAGATCCTTGCTTTCCATTAACTTGAATACTTCCGGCCAATCCCTTTTTGCCTGTAGGGTTTCTGATGAGATATCAGGAGTCAGCCTATGGGAACTCCTTCATCATTAACAGTTTTCTATTCACTTGCTGCCTTAAAGAGTCTCTGTTTGTCTTTAATTTTTGACATTTTAATTATGATGGATCTGTGCTTGGGTTTGTTTGGGTATCCCTGTAGGCTGATGAGATATCAGGAGTCAGCCTATGGGAACTCCTTCATCATTAACAGTTTTCTATTCACTTGCTGCCTTAAAGAGTCTCTGTTTGTCTTTAATTTTTGACATTTTAATTATGATGGATCTGTGCTTGGGTTTGTTTGGGTACTTCTTATTTGGGGTTGTCTTTGGCTCTTGATCTTGTTTGGGATGTTCCTTTACTAGGTTAGGAAAGTGTTCTGCCATTGTTTCTTCAAAGACCTTCTCTATGCCTTTCTTCCCTCCTGCCTCTTTTGGCACACTTGCTTTATAATACTGTTATGTAGGGCAGACCTCCTGTTTGTTTTGGGTTTTTTTAAATCTTATATTTTCTGTCTTTTTTTATTGGGTGATATTTTTAACTCTGTTCTAATTCAGTGATTCAATCCTCAGCTTTCCCTAATATCTGACTATTCCTGCCAATGTGTTCATTATTTGTATTATGTCATTATATATCTGGGGTTGTTCTTTTCATAGTCACTATATCTTTTTTCATGCTGTTGAGCTCTTTTACCTTCATAACTCTGAAGTCAGATTCAGATAAATGTCTTCTCAGTGCTTCATCTATCTCTATATCTGGAGAATTCTCTAGTTCTCTCATTTGGGGGTTGTTTCTTTATTTCCTCTTTCTGGCTTTCTGTGTGGGTTTGTGGTGACGAGTTAGGTAGATCCTCTCTGCCTCTTAGTCTCTAGTGCAGAACATTGTTAAAGGATGTTTCTGACTAATTAGGTCAGGCAAAGACTCAAAGCCTCCAGAGACCTCCTCTGTCTATAGACTGATAGGATTCCAACTTAACTTGCCTCCAAGGCTATGGTCCTCAGGTTGTAGCAAGTGTTTGTTTCAATAGGGTAGGGCAGTTGCCTCTGCCTGATGGCTAATCTTTATTTATAATCTCTCAAGTGTCCTCAGGGCAAGGTGTTTCCCAGTAGTGTGTGTTAATTGTCTCCCCTCCAGGAAAGGCAAATGTCTGTGTGGAAAAGATTTTCTCTGCTGCGTGAGGAAATGACTCCTCCCAGGAAACTCAGGGTTCTCTCCTCTGAGTGTTTCATTGACTATTCAGGAAGTTGTTCTGTATTTTAGTTGGAATATCAGTTTGCTCCTGGGAGCATGTTCCTGTAGCATCCACTTATTCTGCCACCATTCTTTTAAATATATTTTTATTTATCTCAGAGAGGAAAGGAGAGCGAGTGAGAGTTAGAAACATCAATGATGAGAAAGATTCTTTGATCAGCTCTCTCCTGCATGCCCCAGACTGGTGATTGATTCTACTCACAGGCAAGTGCCTTTGACATGAATCGAAACTGGGGCCCTTCAGTATGAAGGCCCCTGATCTGTCCACTGTTCCTAACGGCTAGGGCTCTGCCACCTTTTTTAATCCGCTT
>NW_006286022.1:0-365 GCF_000327345.1 Myotis davidii
TTACTAATAACTTTGTGATTTAGTAACTACAATCTCTCTGAAATTTATTTCATTACTAGAGGCCTAGTGAACAAATTCGTGCATGGGTGGGGCAGCCCCCTATGGGGGCTGATCAGACCACTGGCCAATCTGGGGGTGGGCAACCAAGGGCGGGGCTGGCTGGGAGGAGGGCCAACGGGAGGTTGTGGGGGCTGATAGGGTCCCAATCAAGCTGGTTGACCTCACCAGTGTGCATCATAGTGACCGGTCATTCTGGTTATTCTGTTGTTCCAGTCACTTGGCTTTTATATATATACTAGGGGCCAGTGCACGAAATTTGTGCACTGGGTGTTTGGGGCGGGGAGTGTCCCTCAGCCCAGCCTGCC
>NW_006286023.1:0-2736 GCF_000327345.1 Myotis davidii
TGGACCCCAGCATCTGGCACCCGAACAGCCCAATCCATGAATATGGTACATTTTTCATTTGTTCATATATTCCTCTATCTCTTTTTTTCAGCATCCTGAAATATTTTGAGTATAGGTCCTTTACCCCCTTGGTTAAGTTTATTCCTAGGTATCTTTATTTCTTGTTGCAATGATAAATGGGGTTGCTTTTTTAGTTTCTCTTTATGTGAGTTAATTATTGGTGTATAGAAAAGCCATAGACTTATGGGTGTTAATTTTGTATCCTACTACATTGCAGAATTCATTTATTAAGTCTAGTAGTTTTTTGATGGAGTCTTTCTGGTTTTCCATGTACAATATCATGTCATTTGCAAATAAGGCCAGTTTTACTTTTTTTCCAATTTGGATGCCTTTTATTTCTTCTACTTGTTTGATCGCAATGGCTAATAGTTCCAGTACTATGTTGAACAGGAATGGTGAGTCGGTATCCCTGTCTCATCCCTGTTCTTAGGGGAAATTGTTTTAATTTTTGTCTATTGAGTATGATGTTGGCTGTGGGTTTGTCATATAAGGCTTTTATTGTGTTCATGTATGATCCTTATATTCCCACCTTGCCTAGAGTTTTTATCAAAAAGAGTTTGGATTTTGTCAAATGCTTGTTATGCATCAGTGGATATGATTATATGTTTTTTATCTCTCAGTTTGTTTATGTGGTGTATCATGTTTATTGATTTGTGGATATTGTAGCATCTTTGCAAGCCTGGAATAAATCTCATGGTGTATGATCTTTCTAATGTAATGCTAGATTTGATTAGCTAGGATTTTGGCATCTATATTCATGAGGAATATTGGCCTATATTGGTTTTTCTTTTTATTGTCTTTACTAGTTTTGGGATTAGGGTAATGCTGGGTTCTCAGAAAGAGCTTGGAAGTATTCTTCCTCTTGAATTTTTTTGTAATAATCTGAAGAGGAAAGGTTTTAGTTCTTCTTTGAATGTTTGGTAAAACTCCCCAGTGAAGTTGTCATGTCCAGGGCTTTTGTTTGTTGGATGTTTTTTGATTATTGCTTCAATGTCCTCCATAGTTATCGCCTGTTCAGATTTTTGTTTTTATTCTCGCTGAGTTTTGGAAGGTCTTATTTTTCTAGGAATATATCCATTTCTTCTAGGCTGTCCAGTTTGTTGGAATAGAGTTGCTCATAGTATTTTTATTTATTTTACGATTCTTTGTATTTCTGTGGGGTCTGTTGTTATTTAGACTCTTTCATTTCTAATTTTGTTTATTTGGGTCCTCTCTCTTTGCTCCTTGGTGGGCCTAACTAGAGATTCATCATCTTATTTATCCTTTCAAAGTATCAGCTCTTGGTTCATTGATTTTTTGTGTGTGTGTCTATGCATTTATTTCTGCTTTGATCTTTATTATTTCCTATCCTCTGCTCACTATGAGGTTTTCTTGTTGCTCTCTTTGTAATTATTTAAATTGCAGAGTTAGGGGGGTTATTACCATTTTTTCTTTCTTTCCTTCTTTCTTTCTTTCTTTCTTTCTTTCTTTCTTTCTTTCTTTCTTTCTTTCTTTCTTTCTTTCTTTCTCTTTCTTTCTTTCTTTCTTCCTTTCTTTTGAGGTAGGCTTTTAATGCTATACTAGTAAACTTCCTTCTTAGGATTGCTTTTACTATGTCTCATAGATTTTGGATTGTTGTGTTTTCCTTGGCATTTGTTTCCAGGATTTTTAAATTTCTTCTTTGATCTCTTTGGTAACCCACTCATTTTTTAAAAATATATATATTTTATTGATTTATTACAGAGAGGAAGGGAGAGGGATAGAGAGTCAGAAACACTGATGAGAGAGAAACATCGATCAGCTGCCTCCTGCACAACCCCTACTGGGGTTGTGCCCGCAACCAAGGTACATGCCCTTGACCAGAATTGAACCTGGGACCCTTCAGTTCCCAGGCCAACACTATCCAGTGGCCAGTGCTCCACTCATTTTTTAATAGTATGCTATTCAGCCTCTAAGTGTTTGAAATTGCATGATTTTTTTAATTTAGTTGATTTCTAATCTTATGCCATTGTGATCTGAGAAGATGCTTGATATAATTTCAATCTTGAATTTGCAAAGACTTTGCCTATGTCCCAATATGTGGTCTGTCTTTGAAAATGTTCCATGTGTGCTTGAGAATAATGTAAATTCTGTAGTTTTAGGGTGAAGTGTTCTAAAGGTGTTTATTTAGGGTTGCTGTTTCTTTGCTAATTTTTTGCCTATAGGAGTTATCCAGGGATGTTAATGGGGTATTAAAGTCTCCTACTATGATTGTATTGCTCTCAATCTCACCACTGATATCTTCCAGACATTTTTTTATGTACTAAGTATACCAGTTAATAATGTGGATTTTTATCAATAGATAGAGTTACACATATGTTGATATATATGTGAATTGACATGTATGCTATTTTGTTATATTGACAACAAGCTTCAAAACTTCATATGTCAAATTTTCTGAAGGTGTTAACATCATAGATATTTTTACGCTTAAAAATGACAAATTTCATGCCAAAAAAGAACATTTATGGGATTTTTTTTAAAAATTAAATCTTTATTGTTCAGATTATTACAGTTGTTCCTCTTTTTTCCCCCCATAGCTCCCCTCCACCCGGTTCCCACCCCACCTTCCGCCCTCACTGTCCTCATCCATAGGTGGAGGATTTTTGTCCAGTCTCTTCCCGCATCCCCCACACCCCTTTCCCCCCCAAGACTCGC
>NW_006286023.1:3248-16795 GCF_000327345.1 Myotis davidii
CAGGAGAAAGCTGCCCTAGGGTTCTGAGCGATGCCAGACAGGCCCACTTCTCCCGTATGAGTCTGGGTCCCTAGAGACTCACCCAGAACTGGAGCTCAGAGCCTGAGACACCCTCCCAATTGAAAACGACAACCAGCCACTAGCCCGCTCCACACGCAGTCCGCACCTTAGTATTTCACTTCTGCACTGTGCCTCCTCTGAGTCTTGGTATGCTTTTCTTTTTCCTTCTAGTTGTGGAAGGGATGTTTTAATTCATTATTTTATTTTGAAGAAAAGTGCTGCTGAAAGTTATTGTATACTTTGGGAAGCTTATGGTGAACATGCTCCATCTCATGATACTTGTGAATCCTGGTTTAAATGCTTTAAAAGTGATGATCTCTGATTATTTCCAGTGACACGGTTGTGGAGTGGCCAACGGAGTGCCAACGGCCTGCAGAACAACATACTGAAGTTTTATTGTGACTATTGTGATACAAAGCTCACCGATGACTCTCCATCTGTGAGAGAGACACACTGCAATGGTAGGAAACACAAAGAGAATGTGGAAGACTACAATCAGAAACGGATGGAAGAGCAGGCCCAGAGCCTGATTGACAAAACAACTGCAGCATTTCAGCAAGGAAAAATACCTCCTACTCCATTTTCAGCTCCACCTCCTGCAGAGGCGATGATCCCAACTCCCCGGAGTCTTATGGGTCCACCTAGCCCTGGTATAATGCCAGCACCTCATATGGGGGGCCCTACCATGATGTAAATGATGGTTCCTCCTCCTCCTCCTGGGATGATGCCAGTGGCACCTGCTCCTGGAATGAGGCTGCCTATGGAAGGGCACATGCCAATGATGCCTGTGTCCCCAGTGACAAGACTTCTTGCCCATCTCCTGATGGTGCCCACTTGGCCCAGAATGATTTTACCAGACAGATAAGGAGAAAGGGGAGCCTCTTTCTATCAGGCTTCTGTTGCTTGTTTTACTTCACATGAGATCAAGGTGCTGACTCTGGGTGTTTTCTAACAGCAGACAAGGAAAATTCACTCCCTCTTCCTAAGAGAGAATAGTTTTTGAGGGGAGTAGTGGGACAAAAACACACAACAATTTTCATTTGTATTGTGAAATGTAAAAATAAAATTGTCAACTCTTTTCCTTAAAAAAAAAAAGGTGATTTCTATGTGCAAGACAAAGAATGTTCAGGTCAGTTTGAACCATGCTTTGATTGTAAAACAATCAGAATGGGCCAGAAGACATGGTAAAGTAATTTTGCTTGATGATCATGCACCATCACACACTTCAAAACCTGTTAAAGACACATTAAAAGATCTTGCCTGGGAAGTATTAACCCACCGGCCGGGTTTCCCAGATCTTGCTCCGTCAGATTACCTCTTGTTCTGATTGATGGCACACACACACTTTCTGAGCAGCACTTCAAAACGTATGAAGAAGTGGAAAATTGGATCTCTGAATGGTTTGCCTCAAAACAAGAAAAGTTCTATTGGGATGGCTTCCACAAATTACCTGAAAGCAGGGGGAAATGTGTAGCTGGTGATGGGCAATACTTTGAATAAAGCACTTTTGATGTTGCTCTTGAAATTATTGTATTTTGTTTGATTACAAAATTTGCATTATTAACTGGTACACAGAAGCTCCTGATATTTGGGTGCTCTTTCATTGGGTGCATATATGTTTAACAGATTTATATACTCTTGTATTGATCACTTTAGAATTATGAAGTGGGCTTCCTAGTCTCTTGTTATAGTCTTCTCTTTGAGGTCTATTTTGTCAGATATATGTATTTATACCCCAGCTTTTTTTTTTTTTATGTTCATTTGCCTGATACTTTTCCATTACTTCTCTTTCAGTCTGTATGAGTTTTTTGTTCTGAGTTGGGTCTCCTGTAGATGGAATATATGTGGATCATGTTTTCTTATCCATTCATTCACTTGATGCCTTTTGATTAGAGCATTTAATACATTTACATTTAATGTTATTATTGATAGGTACTTATTTGTAGCCATTTCCGTACTTTATGCCTGTGTTACTTCCTCCCTTTCTATTTCTTCTTTTAACAGCATTCCTTTTAGCATTTCTTGCAGTTCTGGCTTGGTAGTGGTAAACTCCCTTAGCATTTTTTTTTGCCTATGAAGCTCCTGATTTCCCCTTCAATTTTGATTGATAGCCTTGCTGGATAGAGTATTCTTGGATTCAGTCCTTTGCTTTGCATCTCTTTGTATACTTCATTCCATTCCCTTCTAGCTTGGTGAGTTTCTGTTGAGAAACTACTTGATAATTTGATGGGGGATTCTGTGTAGGTAACTCTCTGCTACTCTCTTGCAGCCTTTAATATTCTCTCTTTGTCATTAACATTTGTCATTGTAATTATGACGGGTCTTGGTGTGGGTCTTTTGGGATTCATCTTGCTTGGGACTCTGTATTTGTGAGACTCCTCCCCACCCGCTAAGTCAGGGAAGTTTTCTGTCATTATTTCTTCAAAGAGATTCTCTAATCTTTGCTACACTTGTCTTTCTGGAATCCCTATTCTGTATGTTATTTAATTTCATATTGTCCCAAAGCTTCCTTAAGCTTTCCTCCTGTTTTTTAAATTTTTTTCTCCAGTTGGTGTTCAGATTGGCTTGATTCTCTACCTTATCTTCTAACTCACAAATTCAGTCCTCTATTTCTTCTAGTCCTCTGTTAAAACCTTCTATAACATTTTTTATTTTAGCTATATCACTTTTGATTTCTTCCTGATTTTTACATATTTTGTTGATTTTCTCATCCATCTAGTTTATGAACTGTATAACCATTACTCAGAATTCTTTTTCTGTCATATTGCATGCCTTTGTTTCACTTATTAGTATTTCCTTCTTTGGCGATTCCTTTTTCTCTCCCCTGGGGATTGTTTCATTGCCTCCCCATGCTATCACTAGAAATTCCAAACATTGAATTGCAAGGGCCTGAGTCATGTGCAGTGGAAGTGTGATGCCACCCAAGTGTCACTGAAGAACTTCGACACCGAGATGTGTGGCTGTTGTGGGTCAGTGGGTCCTCACACATGCTGAGAATCAGAGTCAATGGCACTCAGTGCAGCCTTGTGTGTGCACCTATAATCAGGAACTCCACATGCGCCATGCTGAGAAAAAGTCCCTGTGGGCATGTGCTGAAAATCAGGGTTCCCTAGTGCACACTAGGAGTCAGAGTCCCCATGTGCACACGCCAATAATCAAGTATGAGTCTGTTGTGGTGCAGCCTTGCACCGAGAATCAGGGCCCCTGTGTGCACATACACTGAGAACTGGAGTCACTGGCAATTTGTGTGCATACATTGAGAATCAGGGATCTTGTGTGTGTGCAGTGAGAAACAGAGTTCTGTTGTGTGCATGCTGAGATTCAAGTCACTGGTGCTCAATGTTGCCTTTTGCAGGGGTGGGCTCAAGAGGTGTACCTGAGGGAAACCACCCACTGCCCATACTTTCACGAGAGTGCATCAAGGAATGCAGAAGGGTGATCGACCTTGGGTATTGGCAGGGCTAATACCATATACCATTGTTCTGTTGAGATAGTGGTGGCTTGAAGCAATTTCCTGACCTATTAGTCTAAAAGTAAATGTTTACTGAACCTTACTGATCTTTATTGATCTCTATTACCTTAGAGATGGTCTGTCTGCTACTTGTTTGCTGTGCTTTACTGAGGGAAAGATGTGTATCTAAAATTGAATAAAGAGCGAACAAGGCCAGGTTTTGGTGTGCCTCTCCAAAAAAGAGGATTCCACCGGGCCCCCATGCCTCCTAAATTCATATTTCTTGTCTAGTGTTTTCATTTGTGCATTGGCTCCTCCTTCAGATCTTGAACCTCTGCTGCAAAAGGTTGCAGCATTCTGGCACCACGAATAGGAATCTGGAGGAGAGGATTCACCTGAGCGAAAAATGAAGTAAAAAAGGAAAAGTGGAATTCACCAGAAAGGTGGGAAGTTCACCATGCACAAAGCCCATGCCAGTCTCTGAGTTTCAACTGTAAGTGGATGAGGAACATTTTAATTAAGCCAGGTTATAATGGGGGAGAATTTGAGTAAAAGGCAAAATCATCACTGTAAATTTTTAGCTTGCATGTTCAAGGACAAAGGAATTAAGGTGTCAAAAAGTACTCTCTTAAGGTGTCAAGGAAAATAACTGCCTTTGTCATCTTTAACTATGTGGGCTCTTGTTCAAACGGCATTGTGTCCACTTCATATTGGGGATCAAAAGTGTGTAACACCTAAGGCCTGAGATCCTCTGCCTCTAGTGTGGGAAGGCTCAACAGCTAGAGAAAATGGGGTTAACAGTCATTTTACAAAAGGACTCTTTAATGCTTTGTCTGAAAATTATCACATGACACCTTAGGATGGGCAGGTTTTAGTTAAGACAACAGTCAGTGCTGTGGAGAGCAGAATAGGATAAGATCTGTGAATAACAGGCTGAGATCTAGGCTGCATTCTGGTTGTTAGTCCCAAGCAATGTAAAACATTGGAAAGATCCATCAAAAGAACTCTGATTTATTAAGTCTTGTTTATGTGTTATGTGCGCTTGTCTGTTGATTGTTGTTTTATGTGTTTGTTGTCTGCTTTAATTTTTTTATTGTTAGTCTATTAAGCATAACTTCAATTTAATTTAATAGGAAAGAAACAGTAGATGGACAGGCCATAACTAAATTTCCCCAGAACAAAACAGAATGTGGTGGTGGGGACAAAGAATATGAGTGGTATACATGGACAATAATACAGGTCCTAGGAAAATTCCTTAGACAAAAGGAGGTAACTAAAAAAAGGCTCCAGCTTATTAATTACTAGGTCTTTTGGTGATCTTGCAAAATGGATGCCCACTCCCAGGAATGTCATAAAAGTCTCATTTTCACCATGTCTTTTATTTCTCAGTCATTTGAAATTTGAAGAAATGAGACATTTCTCACAATTTGAGGATGCCATCTGGGACTTCTATACCCTTGAAGAGAAAAAGACTATTTCAATGGGGAAGTGCCCCACTCAGTTTTGGTTGGTCTCTTGGCCTAAAACCCATCTCTTCACGGATGCTATAGAATAGGCCCCAGACTCTTTTTCTTTAAAGGATGGCAAAAATGACACAAGGAAAATATACAGTTGGGTTTGGGCAACAAGATTAGTGTTTTCATAATAACAGGTAATTCTTGAGTAATAATGGACTGCATTCCAAAGTTACCTCACATGTCCAGGGAGCACTCCTGTTTTTATAAAGGAAAATAAAATAAAATAATACTTTAACATTAAAGCCGCTGAAAGCCAGTGAGTTATTTGTTACAGAATTTTCCAAAGAAAATGCCTTGAATAATAATAATTGGCTTTAAAATCTCAAAGTTGTTAAGGCAAAATATATATAAATAAAATGAAAGCTATATGGCGGTGATGGAAAACCTTTGGAGGTAGGCATGTCAAAATTTGAAAAACCCTAATTTAACTCTGGTGTCATGTCACATATAGAAATATTCATAATTTTTTAATATTTGCAACCATAGTAAAAAAGACATCTTTTTGATATTTATTTTATATATTTAAATGCCATTTAAAAGTTTCACAAAAATATGTTGATGAAAAAATTGTTAGCAAAACCATCGCTAGATTTTTTATGTCGCTAAAAGTGTCAGGTACTCTGTTCCAAGCATTCAAAATTTCTTGTTCGTAGTTGCACTCTTCATCATTCAAATGATTTTGTTCCAGATTTTCAAGTTTCAACCTGAAGTCGATAAACACACGAATCCAAATGCTACCTTGAAAATCTGCAAGTTGCATCTCTAAATCATCAATTTGTATCCATCAGAAATCCTTTCATTCCAAAGTACTGTAAACAACTACATCCAGATACTTAATTATTTGAATGGTCTGTTCTATGCTTCTAAATTGGTTGAATCTTTCACTGAACTGTTCAAATAACGAGTTTACTATATAATGGTACATAAGTATGGGCTCCATTACACTCGTTGTAGTGGCCTTCTCCAAATATTTTTTTTATCCGAGCTTGTGTTCATTGATTGGTCGGAAACTTCTCAGAATATGTAGCAATAATGGCCAACCAAGCATTTGATGTGACATCAGTAGTTTCATCAAGATAAATCAAAAAATATTTACAACTATTTAAGTCTTTTTTTAATTGATGTGTTTTTGTTAAGATCTATAATTCTGTCTTTGATAGTATTTCTACTGAGTGTTAACTCAGAAATTCTTTTAATAATATTATATTTTTCATATCGTGAAATGGAACTGGTGCACATCTTAGAAATGTTTCCTTAATAAATTCTCTGTCGCTGAAGGCTTTTCCATACTGAGCTATGGAGTGAGCAAAACAGTAACTTGCTGATGTTAAATTTGTAGAGCATCTTACAAATTGAATGATAGAATTTGATTGACTTTTATGGAGGTGTAGCTGCCTAGAAATGTATTCCTTCCTTTCACTGATACTTTTTTTCAAGAGCTGACAATGATTAGTTTCAAAATGTCTCTTTACATTCCACATTCTGCTTACTACCGTTTCATTACATAGTATGCACAATGATCTGTTGTTTCTGTCGACAATCTCGTACATCTCAGTCTATATGTCTTGAAAGGGTTGGCTACGCTACTTCCACACCCCGAACATTAACAGATGAAGCTAGGAAGGAGTTACTAAGAATTGAACAGGCAATCTCCTCAGCCCAAGTAGCATGGGTACTGCCTGAATTGCCTTTATTAGGACAGATTAATCCTACTGCAAATAGTCCCACTGGAGTCATCTTCCAAAATTAAAACTCTCCTACTAAGGAATGTCCCACTTGATGTTACATCTGCCTCAAGGGCCTAATACAGAAATGAACCCTTGAGGATTAATAAGGAACCATATCTGGCAAATGGATGTAACACATTATATTCCTTTTAGAAGCCTTAGGGCATTACAGTCTCTGTAGACACTTTTTCAAAAGTCCTATGGGTTACTGCATCTACGGGAGGAATGGCAAAACAGGTCATTAATCATTGCCTAGCTGCTTTTGCTGTCATGGGAATTCCAAAAATTATTAAAACTTATAATGGACCTGCATACACAAGCTATCATTTCCAGCAATTTTGTAAAAAGTGGAAAATTCAGCACATTACAGAAATACCATATAATTCCCAAAGACAGGCACTTATAAAATGCCAACATCAGCAGGTAAAATCCTAACTTGAAAAAAAAAAAAGAGAAAATAGTGGTGAAATCTCCTGTAAGTAGACTACATCAAGCCTTCATTACTTTAAATTTTTTCACTTGTAACACTGATGGCAAGACATCTATGGAATTACACTGGTGTCAGAATAAGCTAAAGCAAGATGGTCTGGTTAAATGGAACGATCCCAAGTCTGGTATATGGAAGGGTCTTACCCCTTGTTAACATTTGGTTGAGGATATGCTTGTGTATTTACAGAAAACTCCTCCAAGTCTATGTAGATTCCTGCAAGGAATATTAATGAGGACCTTGCACCTGGAGCCTCATCCCATAGCTGTGGCTGCAGACATTTGATTACTCCAGCTACATATAGCAATAGCCCCAAGCAATACACTGAAGACAAGGAATCAAGGAGAATGAGACAGACAACAAACAGTCTGGAGATGACCTGGAGGATGGTGAAGTAGATGGTCCAGAAAGCTTAGCAAATTTGTGAGGAGACCAAAACCCAAGAATACCTGAGAACATTTTCTTTACCATGCTAGCAGCCATCAGTTGTGCGGTAATACTATAAGGGACAGATGGAGAAGTATATTGGACTTATGTTCCTGACCCACCATGGGTAAGACCCCTTACTTGGGCTGATTCCCTGCCTAGTGTTGTCACCAATAATACCAAGCACCTTGGTTATCCAGGGGGACCACATGTGGGACAAGGAAGTATCTGGGTGAAATATAATTACACAGGTGTTGCCATCCCTTTTATATGACACAGAATCCAACTACTGCTCCTTTGTGTGTAGAAGGTTTCTGGCTAGCATGGACACAAAAGGAGAGGGACGCAAAAGCTCAAATACATCTACTATCATTACTTACTCCTGGGAGAGGTACAGGAAATGTAACATTACTAAGACATCCCCCCTACTAAGCCATTATGTAAAACGTTTTATGAATGGCACCTCACCAAGGAAGAAATTAATTGGCAAGATTGTTATAGTGACACCCCACCAGCAGCAAACTTAATAACAGGTTTTCCTTTGTAGATTGGATCCCCTAAGGGTCTGGTAACAATTACACCCTAAAATGGAAGGGGACCCCATCCTATCTATATGTTGAAGCTAATCATTCCATCTCATAGCATGGAGGAGGATTTGTTGGATCTCAATTACAACATGATAACTGGCCCCTACAAAACATGCAATAGGAATTAGCTACTGCACTTGCCTCCTCTCTCAACCCCACTGGGGCCTTCAAGCCCTGCGCTAGGATGGTGGTGGACGTGGTCCCTTTCCCAGGGTGGTCAGGGGCCGGCTTCCTCCTTGGGTGGGTAGTAAACCTCCTGTGGTCTCTTCCCCCTATCCCTCCCTTTGGACAGCAGGCCCTGATTGGCCAGGCCTCAATCGGCCTGGCCCCAATCAGCCCTGATTGCTGGCCAGCATAGGGACCTTACCCATGCACAAATTTCATGCACCAGGCCTCTAGTTGGTGTATAAAAAAGCCATAGATTTCTTGGTGTTAATTTTGTATGCTGCTCTGTTGCTGAATTAATTTATTAAATCCAGTAGTTTTTAAAATTTTTATTGTGTTTATAAGGAATGTCCCTTTCTCCCAACCCCATACCCTTTTCCCTATCCACCCAGTTGCCACCTGCCCCAGGCCTTTGCCACCCTATTGTCTGTGTCCTTAGGTAATGCATATATGCATATACAAAATTTGTTTAATTTCTTTCCGCTCCCCCAATCCCTTCCCTCTGAGAATTGTCAGTCTGTTCCATTTCCATACCTCTAATTCTATTTTATTTACCAGCTTATATTGCACATCATATTTATTATTCATTTATCTTAATTTTTAGAATCAGTTGTTGTTAGTATATATTTTTTGCCAATTTGTTCAAATTTTTTCAATTCATGAACAATATATTTTTTATGTTATTGTTTAAAGTATTATACATAGTAGTACATATATCTCATTTTTTTCCTCATTCACTTTCCCCCAGCTTCCCCTACCACCTGTCACATGTCCTCATCCCACTCCTTACCCCCCAGTGTCTTGTGTCCATTGGTTGTGCTTATATGCATGCATACAAGTCCTTCCGTTGATCTCTTACCCACCCACTTTGGTTGATCTCTCCCCCTTACCCCCACCCTCCGCTACCTTCCCTCTGAGGTTTGACGGTCTGATTGATGCTTCTCTGTCTCTGAACCTGTTTTTGTTCATCAGGTTATAATGTTCTTTATTTTCCATAAGTGAGTGAGATCATGTGGTATTTTTCTTTCTATGCCTGGCTTATTTCACTTAGCATTATGCTCTTCAGTTCCATCCATGCTACTGCAAATGGTAAGAATTCCTTCTTTTTTAGAGCAGCGTAGTATTCCATTGTGCAGATGTTTTCTAATTCACTCATCTGATGATGGGCTCTTAGGCTGTTTACAAATCTTAGATATGGTGAATTGTGCTGCTATGAACATAGAGGTGCATCTATCCTTTCTGATTGGTGTTTCTTGTTTCTTGGGATATAGTTCTAGAAGTGGGATTACCGGGTCAAATTGGAATTCTATTTTTAGTTTTTTTGAGGAAACTCCATACAGTTCTCTTCAGTGGCAGCACCAGTCTGCATTCCCATCAGCAGTGCAAGAGGGTTCCTTTTTCTCCACATCCTCTCCCGCACTTGTTTGTTGATTTGTTGATGATTTCCATTCCGACAGGTGTGAGATGGTACTGCCTTGTCGTTTAGATTTGCATCGCTCAAATAATTAGTGACTTTGAGCATGTTTTTATATATCTCTTGGCCTTCCTTCTGTCTTCTTTAAAAAATATCTATTTAGATCCATTGCCTATTTTTTTATTGGATCATTTACCTTCCTTTTATTAAGTTGTATGAATTCCTGTAAATGTTGGAGATTAAACCTTTATCAGTGATAACATTTGCAAATATGTTCTCCCGTACAGTGGGCTTTCTTGTTTTGTTGATGGTTTCTTTTGCTGTGCAAAAGCTTTTTATTTTGATGTAGTCCCATTTGTTTATTTTCTCTTTAGTTTCCATTCCCCTAGGAGCGGTATCAGTCAAAAAAATTTCTTTGGCATATGTCTAGATTTCACTGCCTATGGATTCCTCTAGTATTTTGATGGTTTCCTGTCTTATGTTTAAGTCCTTTATCCATTTTGAGTTTATTTTTGTGTATGGTGTAAGTTGGTGGTCTAGTTTCATTTTTTTTGCATGTATCTGTCCAATTTTCCCAACACCATTTATTGAAGAGACTGTCTGACTCCATTGTATGTTGTTCCCTTCTTTGTTAAATATTAATTGAGCATAGTGATTTGGGTAGATATCTGGGTTCTCTATTCTATTCCATTGGTCTATATGTCTGTTCTTGTGCCAATACAAGGCTGTTTTGAGAACAGTGGCTTTGTAATACAACTTGAAATCTGGTATTGAGATCCCACCTACTTTGTTCTTTCTCAGAATTGCTGTGGCTATTTGGGGTCTTTTTTAAATTTCTGATGAATTTTTGGAGAGTACTTCCTAGGTCTGTGAAATATGCCATTGGTATTTTAATGGGGAGTGCACTGAATCTATAGATTATTTTGGGTAGTATAGACGTTTTAATGATGTTGATTCTGCCAATCCATGAACATGATATGTTCTTCCATCTGTTTATGTCTTTCTGTATCTCTTTGTTCACTGTCCTGTAGTTTCTGGGTAGAGGTTTTTTTACCTCCTTAGTTAAGTTTATTCCTTGATACCTTATTTTTTTTTGTTGTGATGGTAAATGGTATTGCTTTTTTAGTCTCTCTTTCTGTAAGTTCACTATTGGTGTATAGAAATGCCATGGATTTCTTGGCATTAACTTTTTATCCTGCTACATTGCTGAATTCATTTATTAAGTATAATAGTTTTTTGATGTAGTCTTTAGGGTTTTTTTTATGTACAATATCATGTCATCTGCTAATCAGGCCAGTTTTACTTTTTCTTTTCCAATTTGTATGCCTTTTATTTCTTCTTGTCTGATCGCTATGGCTAGTACTTCTAATACTATGTTGAACAGGAGTGGTGAAAGTGGGCATCCTTGTCTTGTTCCTGTTCTTAGAGGAAATGAGTTTAGTTTTTGCCCATAGAGTATGATGCTGGCTGTAGGTTTGTCATATAGGGATTTTATTATGTTGAGGAATGATCCATCTATTCCCACTTTGCTGAGAGTTTTTTTTATTGGTGTATAAAAAAGCCAAAGCCTTTTGGGTGGTAATTTTGTATCCTGTTACATTGCTGAATTTATTTATTAAGTCTAGAATTTTTTTTGATGGAGTCTTTAGGGTTTTCTTTGTACAATATCATGTCATCTGCAAATAGTGACAGTTCTACTGCTTCTTTTTTCAATTTGGATGTCTCTTATTTGTTGTTCTTGTCTGATTGCTGTGGCTAATACTTGCAGTACTATGGTGAACAGGAGTGGTGAGAGTGGTCATCCCTGTTCTGTTCCTGTTCTTAAGGGAAATGGTTTTAGTTTTTGTCTATTGGTTATGACATTGGCTGTGAGTTTGTCATATATTGCTTTTATTATGTTTAGTTATGATCCTTGATACCTTATTCCCACCTTGCTGAGAGTTTTTATCAAAAATGGGTGTTAGATTTTGTCAAATGCCTTTTCTGCATCAATTGATATGACTATGTGAATTTCTCTCAGTTTGTTTATGTGATGTATCACATTTACTGATTTGCAGATATTGTACCATCCTTGCACGCCCAGGATAAATCCTACTTGGTCATGATGTATGATCTTTCGGATATACTACTGGATCTGATTTGGTGGATTTTGTTGAGGATTTTTGTAGCTGTATATTTGTAAACAAGGATCTGAAGTCCTGCCAAGAAGAAGTGAATGTTCTATCAGGAGCACAGAGTGACTTGCAAGCGAGGGATGCCAGTGGGATGCTAGGTTAAAAAACATTTGTTCAATCATAAGAATCTGACAGAAGAAATTCTAGATTTACAATCTCATATACAAAAACCATTTCGGAAGGAATTGCATAGATTAACAAGGCAAAATTGTCTACAGGTGTTTTGGGGCCGATTCCATCAGGAACTGTAGGTCTCTTACTGGGACGTAGTAGCTTAACATCTCAAGGTATGACAGTACATGCCAGGGTTATAGATTAAGATTATCAAGATGAAATTAAAATTATGGTTTCAGCTACTACAACTATACAGTTAAGGAAAGGTCAACATGTTGCTCAATTGCTACTATCACCTTATATTCAGGGAAAAGCAGTGCCAGTTAAATGCACTGGTGGATTTGGTAGCACAGGCAACCAAATATTTTGGCAAGCACTTATAAGTGACAAGCACCCCAAACTTAAATTAAAATTTGAGGATGGGACTATAATTGAAGGCCTGGTGGATACTGGAGCCAATGTTTCAATAATCAGTGCCCAGAATTGGCCACATAATGGCCAGCTCAAATGGTCAATGTCTCCTTTGCTGGAATAGGAGAGATGGATAACATTCAGCAAAGCCAACATTCCTTAACATGTTTGGACCTGAAGGGCAAAAGGTATTAATTAAACCTTATGTAGCTAATATTGCTATAAATCTATGGGGAAGAGATCTTTTACAACAATGGGGAGCTACCATATCCATTCCTACTATTTCTCAGGCTGCAAAGAATATCGTGTTAAACATGGGATATGATTCCTCACTGCCTAAACCAGTATAGCTCAAACCTGTGGTTCAAGTGGGAAGAGATCATAGAGGTTTAGGATATCCAAATTTAGAATAGGGGCTGCTGTAAAGCACTTTGCCTCAGCTCTTACATGGAAAACAGATAAACCAGTTTGGGTAGAACAGTGGCCCCTTCCTAAAGAAAAATTAGAAGCGCTACATCAACTAATTAAAGAACAATTAGACCAGGGTCATATTGAATATTCTTCTAGTCCCTGGAATTCACCTATGTTTGTTATTAAGAAAAAGTATGGCAAGTGGAGAATGTTAACTGATCTATAGAAAATTAATGAAGTTATACAACCAATGGGACCCTTACAGCTTGGGCTTCCTAACCCCTCGCTAATTCCTAAACATTGGTCCATTGTCATAATTGATTTAAAAGATTGTTTCTTCACTATTCCTTTGCAACTTCAAGACTGTGAGAAATTTGCATTTACTGTCCTGGCTTTAAATCAGGCTCAACCCACTCAACGGTATCAATAGAAAATATTATTACAAGGAATGTTAAACAGTCCCACTATGTCAGGCATATGTGCATCAACCTTTAGAAATAGAAAAAGATTTCCTAATGCTCTAATTTATGGATGATATTTTAGTAGCTTCTGAAATTCAATCACAATTACAGGAGATTTACCAATACCTCCTTGAAAACCTCT
>NW_006286023.1:16865-26977 GCF_000327345.1 Myotis davidii
TTTAAAGACTCTAAATGATTTTCAAAAGTTATTAATTGGTTGAGACCCAGCCTTGATATACCTACTTATCAATGGACTAATTTATTACAAACCCTAGAGGGGCCATCTGAATTAGATAGTCCCTGTATTTTAACCCCTGCTGCAGAAAAAGAATTAACTTGGCTAGAACAGCATGTACAACAAGCACAATTAGAAAGAATTCCATGGACAATTTTAAATTATTAGTTTTCACACTGAGCATTCTTCTACAGGGTTACTTGTTCAAGACAACAATGTTGTTGAATGGATTTTCTTGCCTCACAAATCACAGAAAAAATTATAGACTTACATTAAAAAAATTTCCCAAATTATTTACAAGGGAAGATTAAGATTAAGATTAAGACAATTATGTGGTTTAGATCCAGAAGAAATTACAAAATCGCACCTTAAATCCTAAACGGGATATAGGATTTAATTGTTGCAATCCCATAACCATATTTTAACACATTTTGCCCAGTTAATTTATGCAATTTCTTTGAAATATTTTTTGTATATGAGATTGTAAATTTAGAATGTCTTTTGTTAGATTTTTATGATTGAAGAAATGTTTTTTAACCTTTTCCCATGGAAACAAACTTTCATTATAAGGTACAGGGGTAATGCAAAATGTTGAATAAGTCTAGTTACATTTCATATTCATTTATCTTTGCAGACTTACAATTTGACTTCTATCATTAATAAAAATGGTAATCGAACACAGGTTTGTACAAAGGCAGTTTTGTTAACATATAATTGTAAGGTAACTCCCAGAGTTATTTTTATAGAAGCCAGTCCATGCTTTCAAAGACTGTAAGGCAGATCCCAATTTCCATAAGTCAGATTGAACAGGATGTCCTTCTTGATGAGGTGTTGTGGGGAAAATCCTCCATCATACCATATGATGCTTGCATTCGCTTACATGGATATGGACTTGTTCTCTCCTCTATGCTATCGTAGATCAGCTCCATTGACTTTGAAATGGGCAGGACCTGAAGGGCTCCAATCAATGATGCTTCCATAGGAAGTATTAGATAAAACCCGAACCGTCTCTCCTCGACAGGATTCCCAATGGACCCAATCAGACAAGTGTGTAAACGTAGGAACATGACATGGTGGAAGTAATGGAGGTGTACAATTGTTATCCCAACTAACGTTTTTAAACCCAGGGGCACTCAGAAGAAACAAACGCCTGTTTTTTGTTGCAGTAGTAGTGTTTTCAAAATATTCAGCCGGGCTTGTGCCTGAATTGTTAAACAATGGTCTCCAAATTGTGGAATGACCAGTCACTATGACACGCATTGACCACCAGGGGGCAGTTGCTCAACACAGGAGCTGCCCCCTGGCAGTCAATGTGCTCCCACAGGGAAAGCGTTGCTCAGCCAGAAAACCTGAACAGGGCTCATGGCTGGCAAGCACTGCAGCGATGATATGTATGTAGGAATTAACCAAGTAGATAAAAGACCTGGCTGTGCTTGGAAAATTTTAGGACATTGAAAAAAAAAAGTATAGGAAGATTCAAATAAATGGAAATGTATACCACATTCATGGATTGGCAGAATTAATGTCCATACTACCTAATCAATCTACAGATTCAATGCAATCCTTTAAAAAATACCAATAGCATATTTCACTGAACTAGAACAAATACTCCAAAATTTATATGGACAATATAGGACTTCAAATAACTACAGCAATCTTTACACAGAAGAACAAAGTTGGAGGGATCACAATACCAGATATCAAAGTATACTACAAAGCCATTATCCTCAAAACAGCAGGCATATAGATCAATAGATAAAAGACCCCAGAAATTGGCCCACACCATTACAGTCAATTAATATTTGACAAAGGAGGCCAATACACACAATGAAGTAAAGACAATCTCTTCAACAAATGTTTGGAAAACTGGACTGACATGCAAAAAGATGAAAGTGGACCACCAACTTATATATACACAAGAATAAACCCAAGATGGATTAAAAAACCTCAATGTAAGGAATGAAACCATAAAAATCTTAGGAGAAAAATTCTCATTCATCTCACAGAGCAGAATTTTTGCCAATACATTGCCTAGGGCAACTGAAACAAAGGAAAAAAATAAACAAATGGGACTACATCAAAACAAAAAGCTTCTGCTTTACAAAAGAAACCACCATCAAAATGAAAAGGGAATCCACTGTGTGGGAGAACATATTTGCTAATGATATATCTATTAAGGGGTTAATCTCCAAAATATATAAAGTACCTTATAATTCAACAAAAGGAAGACAAACAATCTAATAAAAAGTGGACATAAGACCTAATAGACATTTCTTTAAATACAAATGACCAAGAAACATATGAAAAAATGTTCACAGTCACTAATCAGAGAAACAAAAATTAAAATCACAGTGTGATATCACCCAACACCTGTCAGAATGGCTATCATCAAGAAATCAACAAACAAGTGTTGGCAAGAGTTTGGAGAAAAGGGAACACTAATTTACTGCTGGTGGGAATGCAGATTGATGCATCCAATATAGAAAAACTAGAGGCTTGGTGCACAAAATTCATCATGGGTGCAGTCCCTAGGCCTGGCTGGCAATCGTAGTGTCAGCATCTGGGATGGAAGGGCAGGTCCTCACTGACCTCTGGATCCTGGACAACACCTGGGCCCCTGGGGCCCCACATGCCCCTCTCTGCCTGAGTCCCATCAGGCCCCTGCCTGGCTCCCTCAGCACCTGGGAGCTGGGTGTCAGCCCTGCCCCCCACCCTGCCACTGCTGCTGTTCACCATCTGCAGGGCTATTGCCAAGACAATTCGTCCCTGTTTACACCTGCTTGATCTGGTTGCTGCCCGCTCACTTGCTCCACCATCCCACTGTGGTCCTGCTTTTGTTGGGGCCCATTGGAGCCAGCAGCACCTCCACTGCCAGCTGCTGCCAGTGGTGCATTGCTGACACCTGCCATGTTTCTTGTCACCCCCTGACAAGGTGGTCAGTGCATGTCATAGCAAGTGGTCGAACTCCCAGTCAAATTCCCGGTTAAGGGGACAATTTGCATATTAGGCTTTTATTATATAGGATATGAAAATAAAAATGGAACCTCTGTATGATTTCATTTCATAGTAATATATCCTAAAAACTACAAAACACCTACCAGAAAGGACATATTCACTCCTATGTACATAACACTGTTATATGTAATAACTAAGATTTGGAAATAACCCAAGTGCCCATCAGTAGATGAATGGATAAAAAAGCTGTGGGACATTTACATAATGGAGTACTATACAGCTGTATAAAAGAGAGATCATTTAACCTCTGGGGCAGAATGGATGGACCTGGAGAGTATTATGCCAACTGAAATAAGCCAATTTGAGAAAGACAAATATCACATGATCTCACTTATTTGTGAAATCTAATGAACACAATGAATGACCACCAAAATAAGACCCAAAGTATAGAGGCATGGAACAGACAGACATACCTCGATGTGGGATTGGGGGAGCAGGCCTAAGCCATCAGTCAGACAACCTTAGCACTGCTGTGGAGGCAAGAGAGGATCCCACCATTGGTGCTGTGCTAGCCAACCATAAGACCGGCTTCTAGCTGAGTGGTGCTCCCCTGTGGGAGCACACTGACCACCAGGGGACAGCTCCTGCATTGAGTATCTGCCCCCTGTTGGTCAGTCATGTCGTTCTGCTGTTTGGTCGATTTGCATATTAGCCTTTTATTATATAGGCTAATGTGTTATTATGGGCAAGGCCTCTAATTCAAATTTTTTTAGGTAGTTAAAGGGAGGGGCATGATTTTCACTTGAGCCTGAAGCTAAAATTGCCTTTAGCTCAAGAATATGCATACCACTGAGACACATGCTGAATCCCTACACTGTTCTATTATGTGTATAAGTATTGGGAAGTGTCTTATCTCTTTAGTGAAAGGAACCATTTGTTATGTTACAATGACTAACTTTTTCTCATGAGTTGTGTTTTGGCTTCAAGCCTGTATCCAATATTCATGCATCAATGTCAGTTCTGTTTAGTATTTACCTGGCATATCTTTTCTTTTCTTTTCTCTAAATCTTTCTAGATTTTTATATATTAGATAGAAATAACCCATGGACACAGACAATAGTCTGGCAAAGGCCTGGAAGGGGTGGAGGAGATCATTGGGTGGGGGGTGGGGGGGAGCGGAAACCTAAACAAAGGGATATCTGTAATACTTTCAACAATAAAGATACATCCTATATAATAAAAGAGAAACATGCAAATTAACCATCCCTCCACTACATTCAAGCCACACACAAACCATGCCCACAAGGCACACCCACCAGCCAATCAGGTGTAAATATTCAAATTAACCCAGCTAAGATGGTGTCGGCCACAGAGCTGGAGGAAGCAGGAGGCTTAGGTTGCCCCAGGCGATGGAGGAAGCCAAGCTTCCCGCATGCCCTGGCCAGACCTGGGCTCTGCTCAAGGCTACAAAGTTTCAATTATAGAAGATAAATCCCAGAAGGAAAAAGAGAGGCTGGGAGCTTCGGTTGTCAGGTGGTGTGGCCAGCTTGAAAACAGCCATCAACCCCTCACCCATGCTGGCCAGGAAACCCAGTGGGGACCCCCACCCTGAAGGGGGTGTGGCCAGCCTAAAAACAGCTCTGAGCCTTTCACCAAGACTGGCTACACCCCCATGGGATGAAGGTCCCCCCTTGGGGGCTTTACCAGCCAGCAAATAGCCATCAGCCCCTCAACCAGCCTGGCCAGGCAGCCAGCGGGGACTCCCACCCTGAAGGGACTGTGGCCAGCCTGCAAACAGCCATCAGTCCCTCAACCAGGCTGGCCAGGCACCCCAATGAGGCCCTCAACCATGAAGGGGGTATGGCCAGCCTGAAAATGGCCCTCAGCCTCTCACCCAGGTTGCCAGGCACTCCAGCTGGACTTCTCCCCAGCCTTAAGGGACTGTGGCCAGCCTGAAAATAGCCATCAGCCCCTCACCTAGGCTGGCCAAGATCCAAGCGGGGACCTCCACCTATAAGGGGGTGTGGCTAGCATGAAATAGCCCTCAGCCCTTCTCCCAGGCTGGCTACTCATCCATGGGGTGAGGGTCCCTGCTGGGGGGCTTGGTAAGCCTGAAAACAGCCATCAGCCCCTCACCCAGGTTGGCCAGGCAGCCCAGTGGGGACCCCCACCCTGAAGGGGTTTGGCAGCCTGAAAATAGCCCTCAGCCCCTCTCACAGGCTGACCGCTCTCCTATGGGGTGAAGGTCCCTGCTGGGGGGCTTGGCCAGTCTGCAAACAGCCATCAGCCCCTCTCCCAGGTTGGCCAGGCACCCCAGTGGGGGCCTCTACCTTGAACAGGGTGTGGCCAGCCTGAAATGGCCCTCAGCCCCTCACCCAGGCTGGCCAGGCACCTATGCGGGACCCCCACCCTTATCTGGGACACCCTTCAGGGCAAACCGGCCAGCCTCCACCCATGCATCAACTGTAGCTTAGGTCTGCTCTCTGCAGGCAAGTGGAAATTCCCCAAGGACTCCCAGGCTGCCAGAGGGATGTCTGAATCCCAGCTTAGGTATGATCCCCCGGGGAGCAGGCCTAACCCAGCAGGTGGACATGCCCTAAGGGGTCTCAGAGTGTGAGAGGGCACAGGCCGGGCTGAGGGAACCCCCGAAGTGCACCAATTTTTGAGCACCGGGCCTCTAGTTTTAAATAAAGGAAAATATCCTAGTGGAAAAGAGTTTTCTGTGAAATAATTTAAGTAATTGCTCTACACTGTACTTTACATTCTCAACTCCTCTGAAAGAGATATTAATTGATTCTATGTTCACTTAATGTTAATTGACCATATATTCATTGACTGCAGGACTGACTTCCACCTTGCCAACGCAGCACTGACTGCTACGGGGGCTGCAATCAGACCTTGCTTTTCTCTCCTGGCCTCTTTCCAGGCCTGACTGCAGCCACCTCAGCAGTCAGTGTTGGGACATCTCAGCTGAGGCTCCTGCAGCACCACGGTCATGCCTGACTTCTAGTGTTTGGTTAAGCCTTCAGTCGTTTTGGACATTATGGACCCTGGCTCTTTATATGTATAGATAGGCATAGCTCATGGACACAAGAAAATAAAGTGGTGAAGACCTTAGGATGTGGGTAGTGGTTGGGAGGTCTGGCAGTAAAGTGGGAGAAAATGGGAGACATCTATCATATTACCAATGATAAAAATATACATATTAAAAATAATAATAAAATATTTTGTTATACAGAACCTCGATAGCTTGACAATAAAACAAATGAACAAATTAGGATAATATTAAGGAAAACGACCTTCAAACCCCATTGGGAATTAACTTAAAATGTAAAAAAAAATTAATTGTAACCATCTATTGATACTAAAAGCGAAACTAGAGTCCCTCTTAAAGGATTTGGCAAGATGGAATAGTTTATCTCGAGCTCTATGGGAAAGTATTTATCCAAGTATAGTAACAGATATTGGCATGGCAAAAACTTTTTATTGGACAGTGAGCACATAATTAAGCTAACTTTTTGTCAAGGACTACTGATGCAGAGGAATATAAAGCAGTGGTGTCCAACATGAAGCACATGCTCCATAAGGGGGCAATTTGATTTTTCATGGGTAATTTGAGAATGAGTTATTAACAGTGAATTTTTTGCATGTCTCATGGTTTTATGGGCCTTGTATAGTCTATATGAATATATCTTGTGACATATTTATGCATTTCATTTACTATATTTTTTGAAATTTTATTTGCTATTTTTCATATCATGTCCTATTATTATTATTATTATTATTATTACCATTATTATTACTAGAGGCCTGGTGCATGAAATTTGTGAACTGGGGGTGTGTCCCTCAGCCCAGACTTCCCCCTCTCACATACCAGGAGACCTCAAGAGATGTCCTACTGACGGCTTAGGCCGCTGCCTGCTCCCCTTGGGGAGCAGGCCTAAGCTGCAGTCTGGTTTCCCTTTGTGGGAGGCGACTGGGCTGATCAGGCGAAGGCAACAACCTCATCAACCCGCTGCTGCAGCCACTGCCATTCACCTCAGCCACCAAGGTTTTTTCATCAACCTGGCCTCCAGTCCCTTCAACACAAAAAAATGACAACTTTCTTTAGGCATTTTCAAGATGTGTCTTTCAAAAGATATGACATTTCTTTATTTTTTTTTTATCCTCACCTGAGGATATGTTTCCATTGATTTTTAGAGAATGTGAAGAGAAAGGGAAAGACCGAGAGAAATATCAAAGTGAGAGGAACATGAGGCCTGACTTGTGCCCCAGCCAGGGAGGAGCCTGCAACCTAGGTACATGCCCTTAGTCAGAATTGAACCCAGACCCTGTGGTTGGCAGGCCGAGGCATTTTCCACTGAGCCAAAGTGGCTAGCAGGATATGACATTTCTTAGCCCTCCAGCAGTGGACCTTCATTTTTTCTCCAGGAATGAGGTGGAAAAACCCTAGGTCACCTTCTTGGATTCTTATTACCCAAGTAACTAAGAATATTAGCAGTGGCATACAGGGAGCTTAGCCAATGAGTGGTCAGAAAAGGTGTTTCCTCTATAGTTCACACTGATCGCCAGCTTGGACCCCCAGCTCCCTCTCATCGGCCCCTGCCCAGGCCTAAGGCCTCTGGCTGGGGCTTTAGGCCTGGGTAGGGGACCCTTTGCTCCTTCCAATTGCCGGCTCCACCCCTGAACAGGTCTTAGGCCTCTGGTGGAGGCTTTAGGCCTGGGCAGGGGACCCCCAGCTCCCTACCTTCACAGGCTCTGCCTCTGCCCAGGCCTAACGCCTCTAGCCAAGGTTTTTAGCGGGCCCCCTCAGCTCTAATTGCAGGCTCAGGCTCTGCCCAGGAGCCCCCTGGCTCAAGGCCTTCCTAGGCTGCTCAGGGCCCACAGATGGCCTACCTTGGAGTAACCTGGGTGTCCGATGATGTTTCTGGAACCCAGGCCACTGGGAACCTATGTATGCTAATTAACTGCCATCTTTGTTGGGTTAATTTGCATACTCTCATGATTGGCTGGTGAGCATAGTGGAGGGATAGTCAATTTACCTGTTTATTATTAGGTAAGATTATATTTAACAATTTCTTAGTGATTTCTTTGTACTTCAATTGTCCTTTTATTTGATTTTTCTCTTTCATGGATGTCATATTCTTTGGAAGCTTGTTTAGAACAAGTTAATGGCCTTTTCAGCTCCCTCCATGTGAATAGAAGTTCACTTTTTGAATAATATGAATTATACTAGTAATGTGATGGAGGGCAGGCATAAAGATTTTAGGGATGCTTAGGTGGGGCATGGCCAAAAAGTAGTTGGGAACCACTGGCCTAAAGATATTTGAGGGGCTTGAATGGCCCCGGAGATTGTGCAAGCAATCTGATGATTCTAATTAGGTTTAGTTTTATTATGTCTAATTAAACAATACCAAAATCACCTAATATAAGAAAAATTGTGAGAAAGCAATTACCTCCATCTCTTGAAAAACCTGCGAGAGAATCAAATCTATGGAAAGGCCACAAGAGTTATGTTTATAAACAGTAATTCTCATTCAGGTAGTTATTTACTATTGATAATTTATTTTATTTTCTCTGATGAGAATTTAAAAGGTTGGTTATTACATTTTGAGGATAGTAAAAGAGGATGTCAAGTAACCAAAAAGACTTTGCTCACTCAGGCTCTAGATAACAGGATAATTACTCAAAGCTAATTTTTATATGCACAGATCAAGCATAACCTGTGGGAGCTCAGAGGGTGCTTGCAAGAGTTGTTCACTTAGGGATTTATTAGCTGAAAGCAATGTGGGAAAATTTTTCTAACAGGGATCAGTGTGGTTTGGAAGTTCCTCTATAAATTCATCAGGGTGTTTTCAGATTGTAGGGTGAACATTAAATTCGTGGCATTGTGAGGTGTGCTCACTCAAAAAGGTCTTACAAAGCTGAATTCTACAATGGTCAATGTTTAAATAGAACCAGATTTAAATAATTTAAGAAATAGATAGTGATGAAATAAGGGATTGTTAGAAACTATTTCAACAATTAAAAATGGTTTGCTCTCATGTGAAGGGAGTGTAATTTATGAATAGGGTGGGTTTAGGTAAATGCAGGGCAAAAGTGAAACTCCCTTTTGCAATTTAATGCAATAAGTTTTAAAAGGGGGAGTTTTCATGAAATAAATAGTAATATTAAGGACAATTACAAAGTTGTTAGGGTTTCCATGTCAGTCTGAGCCCTAGCTGGAAACAAAACATATGTGCTTTGGATCTTTAGTACAAGAGAATGCCATTGATGCCATCTAGTTCCTCAAGGCTCACCTGCATCACATACTTACTAAAAATTCTGTTGTTATAAGCCACAATGATGGTGAAGCTTGCAAAGGCTATTAAAAATTAAGGTGACTCCAAGAAAATGGCTTCCCCTCCAAAGGAAGTTGAAAAAAATAGTGAAGATGAGGAAATGTCAGAAGATACTAGTAAAGATAAAAACAGTGGAGAAAAGGTTATCACTCCTCAGAAAAAAGCAAAGAGGCTACCACCTGCTGGAGAGTCAAATCCCACTGAAAGGCTACAAGAGTTAACTTTAGCAAAGAAGCTGATGGTTTCCCCAACAAAAAAGATTTGGTTGCTATACCAGCTAAGAAATCAATTGTCACCTCTGGCAAGAAGGCAGCGGCTATACTGGCCCCTGACCATAAGGCAGCAGTTACTTCAACTAGAGCAGTAGTCACACACTTTGGCAAGAAGGGAGGGACACTAGGCAAAGCATTGGAAGCCCAACCCTAGGAAGAAAGGAGTAGCCACCCAAGCCAAGGGACCAATGAATGATGAGAATGCCAGGAAAGAAGACAGTAGTGTGTAAGATGATGATGAGGATGACAGAAAAGAGGATTATTATTAGGAGAATGATGAAGATCAGCATGATGCCTCTGAGGCTGCCTCTTTGAAGAAGATCTTCTGGAGAGTATACCAGCCAAAGGCAACAAAGCTCCTGCAAAAGCTGTTCCCATGATGGCCAAGAGCATAGCCAAGGATGAAAACAAAGAGAATGATGATAAAGATGATGAAGAAAGTATGATAAGGAAGAAAAAAATGAGGATGAGGGGGAAATGAAGAGGT
>NW_006286023.1:27025-32934 GCF_000327345.1 Myotis davidii
AGAAAACCTTGAAAATGAAGGAAATGACTAAATAGAAAGCTGCTTTTGAAGCAAAAATAAACAAACAAAAAAACAGAATGGGTCATAGAACCAACTACAGCTTTCAATTTCTTGTTGAAACCTGAACTTCAATAAATCTGATCCTGAGTTAAAAATGGGTTTCAATGCCCTGTCTGGCTGGGTCAGTTGGTTGGAGCATCATTCTGTACACCAAAAGGTTGTGGATATGATTTCTTATTAGGACACTTACCTAGGTTGAGTCCAATCCCTGGTTGTGGCGCATAGGGGAAGCAATCAACCAATGTTACTCTCTCATAGTGATCTCTCTCTCTCTCTCTCTCTCTCTCTCTCTCTCTCTCTCTCTCTCTTTCATTTCAACCAATGAAACCATTCTTAAATGAGTATTTAAAAAACAGGCATCAGTGACATTTTTGCTAAAAATGATCTTGATGTTGCAAATGTCAGAATTGGTGTGTCTAGGAAGTTCGACTATGTGGATTTTGAATCTACTGAAGATTTATCAAAAAGCCTTGGAACTTACTGATTTAAAAATGTTTGGTAATGAAATTAAAGTAAAAAAATCAAAGGGAAGAAACAGTACTAGTGAATAGATTGAGATGTGAGAATACTTTCGACTATAGCTCTGCCTTATAAAGTTACTCAGGATGAATTAAAAGAAGTGTTTGAAGATGCTATGGAGATCAGATTAGTCAGAAATGATGGAAAGAGTAAAAGGATTGCTTATTTTGAATTAAAGACAGAAACTGATACAGAAAAAAACCTTAAAAGAAAATCAGGAAACATAGAAAGATGGGCAATCCATTTTCTAGTACAACACCAGAGAGAAAGATCAGAGTCGAGACTAGAGAGGTGGAAAGAATAGTACTTGGAGTACTGAATCAAAAGCTGGTTTTAAGAGATCTAACATGGCTTCAGAATAGCTGGAACTTCCCACAGTTGGCTTATGACACTATATTATAGGGCAATTGACATGAGAAAAAAAAACAGTGGAGGGGAAGCTGATTGTAATAATATGAACAGAAAATGCAGAGGAAAGTCAGAAGGATATGGGAGGAGGGTGAGTCAACTCAGGCAGAGGGCACTGATACTAATTTTTAATAGTGGAGATCTTACCCCCATGTAGATATCCCCAGTTTAGAAACACAGAGAAAGGAAAGGGAATCTGGGAAGCAGTGGAGATAAAGTCCACCTTGGAAGCTCAAACTGCAAAAGCCCAGACAAAGAGCAATTTCTTTGTTGCAGCACCAGGGACAATTGCTCTAATCTAGGACTGGGGGAAATGGCCAAGAGCAAAGCTTGGCTGTGGAAGAGATTGATCCCTACACTAAGCAGTAACTCTGAGAAATCCTTTAACTCCTGGTAGAACATTGGGCAGAGAGCCAGCTGGGGATTGTTCTGTGTCCTTAGGGGAAAAAAAACATAGATTAGACTTCCCTAATTCACTTCCACTTCAAGGACACTGCCCTGCCCCCATACTGTAAATCTGCTAGTTCTGCCCCCTTCTGCTCTGATCTGAGCCAAAAGAGAACAGTGCAGGGCTAGAAATCTATGCAGATACTGCTTGGTGTGATGGCATGGGGGATGTACATTTGGCCAGTTGGAGCTTGAGTAAAGGCCTGCACAAGAATGATCAGCTGTGCAGAAAGATTGAAGTGCTAAGGAGGGCTGATTTTCTTTTTTAAATATTGTTCAACTCTGAGTTGTGGGGAGGGAGTTTTAGAGAGTTAGGCATAGCTTCTGGGTTACAACAGGTTCTTCTGGGTATGTTTTTGTCTTGGAGACCTAGTAATATGTGCTGGTTCCTTGTGCAGCATTTCAGGGACAGACATCTGAGCTCCCCAGTAAGCACAGACAGCCTAGCCCTGGGAAAAAGAAAGATGGCCTGCCCCAACTTCTACTGATTACAAGCACTAGCCCCAAAAGAAGTTTGTTTAAAACACCCAGCTAGGTCCCAGATTGCCCTTTTAGAGTGAAGATTTGTGGAGGAAGGGAGAAGAACTCAGAACCAGGACATTCAAGGGTTAAATGTGAGGCAGACCTAGTCTCTGGACTTCATAGAACTTTCCCATTGGACTTACTCGGGCTCTGCATTGTCATAGGTCATACTGGTGGCTGAAATCCAGGCAGAGATAGCAAGTGAAATTAATGGCCCCAGAGAACCTACCAGGAGCCCGTAACAAGCACACCCAGGGGCCAGCCTTGGACAACATCAGAGCAAAATCCAGTGAATGGTACAAATGACATATCCAAATGGTGAATGCAGTAGGCACCAAAATATGTGGAGCCAAACTCCACTTGTTTTCCTCTTCTTTTTAATTCTTTATTATTTTGTATATAATATCTTTATTGTTAATATTTCATTTAGCTTCTTCTTTTAGCATATCCCAATTTCCTTTCCTCCATCTTTTTTTTTCCTTTGTCTTCGCTTTATAAATTTTTTAAAAATTGATTTCATAGAGGAAGGGAGTAGTAGAGAAAGATAGTAACATCAATGACAAAAGAGAGTCATTGATCGGCTCTTACTAGGGATTGAGCTTGCAACTCAGCCATATGCCCTGACCAAGAATTGAATCCTGACCTAGTTCATAGCTTGATGTTCAATCACTGAGCCACACCACCTGGGCTGTCTCTGTTTTATTTATTTACTAGTGGCCCAGTGCATGCATTCGTGCACATGGAAAGGAAATGAATTAGAAGAAATATTTTAATATTGCTATTCACCCTTTCTCTATAATAGGAGTGCCAATAGTTGGTTTTTAGATACATTCTGTCTGTGACACACTTTCTTTCCACTTCAGAATGTCAACAAAAGCAAACAAATTCACGATTGGCAATGACAGATCAAAACACATGTGTGCAATTGATGCCAGTGAGAGCTTTATATGTATTGCACATGTGTGAGTCAACGTTTATTTTTAAATTACCAGTGTGCATCTTATGTACCAGCCAGTTGGTCGGTCTGACATATATATAGATTTTATAATTTTTAAAATATAATTTAAATAAGTATTTTATTTGTTTCTTTCTTAAAATCTCTATTGTTGAAAGTACTACATATGTCCACTTTACCCCCAATTGCTCTTTCAACCCCCTAATACCAGCCTTCACTACTCTATTGTCTGTGTCTGTGGGTTATGCATATACGCATAACCTTTCCCTTTCCCCTTCTCCTGCCTTCCCTCTAAAGTTTCACAGTCTGTTAAATGTTTCTATGTCTATGGGTATATTTTTGTCCATCAATTTACCCATACCAATTATTCAAGAGACTGTCTTGATTGCATTGTTCATTAGATTACACACATGAGTAGATACTTATCTTTCTCTGACTGTCTTATTTTGCTTAGCATAATGCTCTCTAGGTCCATCCATTCTGTTGCAAATGGTGAGTTCTTTCTTTTTACAGCTGCAAAGTATTCCATTCTATAGGTGTACCATTCATCTGCTGATGGGCACTTAGGCTGCTGATGGGCACTTAGGCTGTTTCCAAATCATAGGTATTGTAAATTGCTCTGCTATGAATACAGGGATGCATATTTTATTTCTGATGAGTGTTTCTGATTTCTTGGGATATATTTCTAGAAGTGGAATCCCTAGTTCAAATGGGAGTTCCATTTTTAAATTTTTGAGGAGACTCCAAAATGTTTCCCACAGAGGCTGCAACAATTTGCATTACCCCCAGCATTGTATGAGGGTTCCCTTTTTTCCACATCCTCACCAACACTTGTCCTTTGTTGATAATAGGCATTCTGACAGGTGTGAGGTCATACTTCACTGACATTTTGATTTGTACTTTGAAGATGATTAGTGATGTTGAACATTTTTTCATATGCCTTTTGACCTTCTGAATGTCTACTTGGGAGAAGTATCTATTTAGGTTCTTTGCCCATGTTTGAATTGGATTGTTTAGCTTTCTTTAGTCAAGTTGTATGAGTTCCCTATAAATTTGTGAGGTTAATCACTTATTGGATGTATCATTAGCAAATATGTTCTACATGCGGTGGGCTCACATGTTATTTTGTTGATGATTTCTTTTGTGGTGCAGAAGCTCTTTATTTTGACGTAGTCCCATTTGTTTATTTTATTCTTAGTTTCCCTTGTCTTATGGGATTTATCCATAAACATATTGCTACCAGAGATGTCAGAGATTTTGCTGCTAATCTTTTAGGATTTTTGAGGTTTCACATCTTACATTTAAGACTTTTATCTATTGTGAGTATATTTTCATATATGGAATAAGTTGGTGGTCTAGTTTCATTTTATTTTATGTGTCTGTCCAATTTTCCTAACACTATTTATTGAAGAGACTGTCTTGATTCCATTGTATGTTCTTGCCTCCTTTGTCAAGTATTAATTAAGCATAATGACTTGGGTCTATTTCTGGGTTTTCTGTTCTATTCCATTGGTCTATCTGCCTGTACCAGGATGTTTTGAGTACAGTGGCTTTGTACAATAACTTGATATTATGATACCTCCAACTTTGTTCTTTCTCAAGAATGCTGCAGTTATTTGGGGTCTTTTTGATTCCATATATATTTTTGGAATGTTTGTTGTAGGAACACAAAAGAAGCCATTGGTATTTTGATAGGAATTGCATTGAATCTATAGATTGGTTTGGGTAGTTTGGCCATTTTAATGGTGTTGATTTTACCAATCCATAAAAATGATATATTATTCCACTTGTGTATATCATCCTCTATATCTTTTTTAATTTTAATATTTTATTGTTTAAATTATTACAAATAGTAGTACATATGTCTCCTCCCTCCATCTCTTTTTTCAATATGCTGTAGAATTCTGTGTACAGGCATTTTTTTTTCTCTTTGGTAAAGTTTATTCCCAAGTGTTAGAGAGGATGTGGAAAAAAGGAAACCTTCTGCACTGCTGGTGGCAATGCAGGCTGGTGCAGCCACTGTGGAGAATAGTATGGAGTTTCCTCAAAAAACTAAAAATGGAACTCCCATTTGACCCAGTGATCCCACTTCTAGGAATATATCCTAAGAAAGAGAAACACCAATTTACAATAGGTAAGATTTGGAATCAGCCTAAGTGCCCATCAGCAGATGAGTGGATTAAAAAGCTTTCACACATCTATGCAATGTAATACCATGCCACAATAAAAAGGAAGAAACCCCTACCATTTGCAACAGCATAGCGGTAGCTGCAGAGCATTATGCTAAGTGAAATAACTCAGGCAGAGAAAGATAAATATCACATGATTTGTTGATTATGATGAACAACATAAACAGATTACCAAAAAACAGATCTAGAGACAGGAAGCATTGATTAGATGCTCAAACCACAGAGGGAAGGTAGGGGAGGGTGGGGGTAAGATAGAGAGATCAACCAAAAGAATTGTATACATGCATATAAACATAAGTGATGGATGCAAACAACAGGGGATGAGGCTGAGGGCAGGACTGGGGGGATAAAGGAACAATGGGCGGCGGGGAGGGGGGGTAAAGACACATTTGTAATACATTAATCAATAAAAATTAAAAAATTAAATAAATGATAATAAAATAATAAAAAAAATCAAACACTTGGAAGCTGAATAGCATACAATTAAACAGTGATTGGGTTACCAAAGAGATCAAAGAAGAAATTAAAAATTTCCTGGAAATGAATGACAATGAAAACATAACAATCCAAAATCTATAGGACAGAGTGAAAGCAGTCCTGAGAAGGAAGTTTATAGCTCTATAGGCCTACCTCAAAAAATAAAAAAATAAAAGGTAATAAATCATCTAACTCTACAACTTAAAGAATCAGAAACAGAGCAACAAGAAAAGCCCAGAGTGAGACGGAAGGAGATAATAAAGATCAGAGCAGAAATAAATGACATAGAGACCAAAAAACAACAATAACAACAACAAAAGATCAATGAAACC
>NW_006286023.1:32946-33542 GCF_000327345.1 Myotis davidii
TCTATTCCAACAATCTAGAAAACCTAGAGGAAATGGACATATTCCTAGAAATATATAACCTTCCAAAACTCAATAAGGAAGACAAAGGCCCATCTCAGTATGTCAATATCTAAGGAAGAAATTGAAGTAGTCATCAAAAAGCTTCCAGCAAACAAAAGCCCAGGGGATCAGATGTCTTCACAGGGGAGTTTTACCAAACATTCAAAGAACTAAAACCTATCCTCTTCAGACTATTCCAAAAATTCAAGAGGAAGGAACATTTCCAAGCTTCATTCTTTGAAGCCAGCATCACCCTAATACCAAAACCAGGTAAAGACAACATAATGAAAGAAGTACAGGCCAATATCCCTCATGAAAATAGACACCAAAATCCTCAACCAAATCCTAGCAAATCGGATCCAGAAGTACATCAGAAAGATCATACACCATGACAAAGTAGGATTTATCCTGGGGATTCAAGGATGGTACAATATCCACAAATCAATAAACGTGATACATTACATAAATAAATTGAGAGATAAAAAGTACATACTCATATCAATTGATGCATTAAAAACATTTGAGATTTTCAATCCCAGCAACAACACAGAGCAGAT
>NW_006286024.1:0-216 GCF_000327345.1 Myotis davidii
GGACACAGACAATAGGGGGGTGAAGGCTTGGGGGGGATGAAGGCCTCGGGGGAGAAGGGGAGGAGAGGGTAATGGGGGGGAAGGGGGACATATGTAATACTTTCAACAATAAAATTTTTAAAAAAATGCCTGGCCAATGTGGCTCAGTGGTTGAGCATCAGCCTAGGAACCAGGACATCACCAGTTCGATTCCTGGTAAAGGCACATGCCTGGGTT
>NW_006286025.1:0-205 GCF_000327345.1 Myotis davidii
ATTCTTATTTTTTCTCTCCCTTCTTTCCTTTCATATTCTTTCACCTCATTTTTTTTATTGTATTCTTATGATTTTCTTCTTTTATTATTCTTGTTCATGTTTCTCTTTCTTTTGTAGTTGTTTTTGTTGGATTCCTTGGTATGTTTTTGTTTTCTCTCTGGTTTTATTTGAGCAGCACCTATAAAACAGCCTCACAGTCAGGCAA
>NW_006286026.1:0-378 GCF_000327345.1 Myotis davidii
GAGGAAAAGGTGTGACAGTCTGAGGGCTAGGGTTCCCATTGGCACAGATAAGGGCCCCTCTGGAACCCCTCCTCCACCTGCCTGCCCTGTCCTGGGGTCTGATCACAGCAGGACCTCTAGGTGATCCACTGCCCCGAAAGCTGTTCTCGCCCCAGGCTTCTCCCTTCTGGTCCCTCTTCCCCACACATGAAGGGGAGGGGATGTGGGCTGCACAGGGATGGCGCACAGAGGTGGCCTGACCTGAATGGGTCTGACCCAGGGCACCTTGTGTTACCTGAGACCGAAAGCTAGGAAGTGGATAGATACGTCGGGGGCGACGGTTGAGCAAACGTCCAAGCCGTCCGAAAAAGCTCTCACTGCGGGGTCTCCAGAAGCGAG
>NW_006286027.1:0-470 GCF_000327345.1 Myotis davidii
CAATATACCCAGCTGCTTATTGCTATCCCTGCTATCTCCAAAGCACATCAAATTGGACTCATGCTTCCTTCAAACCCACCCCATTGCAATGTCCTTTGTTTCAGTGAATGGCTTGATTATCTCATTGGAGGTTTGATAATCAAATAGACATGAGACAGATTAACAAGAGAAAATAACCAAATATAATACATACATATGTATTGGAACTTCCCATACATGAGAGAGTCAGAAACCCCACATGCCTGAGAAATTCAGAAAGGGAAAGTGGGAGATAAGAGACAGTCTGAGCTAGGGATGTGTTAACACACCCTGAAGCTGCATAAGGTCATTTCAGGGAGAGCATATGTTCAGTAATTAGTAGTTTCCCTACTTTACAGGTAGGTCAAAAAAAAGTCATGTCTAAGAAACTTATTATGTGCAAGGCCTCTAATTTAACTTCTTCTAGGTCAGCGGTTCTCAACCTGTGGGTC
>NW_006286028.1:0-206 GCF_000327345.1 Myotis davidii
CCGAGCAGCGTGTGACGGTGCGTTGTTCGTGGGACAAGGTCCTCCCCCGCTGCCGGCTGAGGGAAGTGGGGGAGTGGTGTGGTGATTCTGTTGTTCCGTTGTTGTGCGTGCGAGTGGGCGTGTGTGTTGTTTTTGGTGCTTCCTTGTGCACGCGGTGGGGTTTTCTGAGTGTGTTTTAGCGTGGGTGGTGAGGGAGAGGCGTGTTT
>NW_006286029.1:0-477 GCF_000327345.1 Myotis davidii
GTCAGATATGAGTATTGCTACCCCAGCCTTTTTTCTGTTTCTATTTTCATGGAAAATATTTGTCCATCCCTTCATTCTCATCCTGTGTGTCTTTTGTTCTGAGGTGGGTCTCTTGTAGACAGCATATATTTGGGGCATCTTTTCTTTATATTTTTTTTTCATTTTTTTTCGGGGGGGGGCATCTTTTCTTATTCATTCAGCTACCCTATAGCTTTTGATGGGACCATTTAATTCATTTACATTTAAGGTTATTATTGACTAGAGGCCCAGTGCACGAATTCGTGCACTGGTGGGGTCCAATCAGCCTGCCCCTGATGGGGGTCATCAGGTGCAGGCTGGCTGGGGTGAGGGGTTGTGGGCAGTTTGCTGGCTGCCCCTGCCCCTGATTGGGGTCGGGGTGCCCACTCGGGGGCAGGGCTGGCTGGGGAAGAGGTTGTGGGTGTTCTGGTTGTTCCGCCATTCAGTCTATTTGCATAT
>NW_006286030.1:0-824 GCF_000327345.1 Myotis davidii
TTTGGGGAGAGGTGTGGAGGCTCGGCCACCAGGCCCCGGTTCTAGAGCATCCACCAATACCACGGCCGCTATTCTTCTTGGGCGGAACAATCGATCCACTCCAAGTAGCATCAGCCTGAGGAAAAGCAACGACCTCCACCTTCTGGCATTCACCCAACCCAGCACTTGAAGTCCTACTGAGGCCGGACAGTGGCTGGGGATGGGGCCAGTGAGTTGCTTTGGGATGGGGCCATTCCCCCCACTATCCAGGGAACTCATGGGAGACTTGAGAGAAACACTAGCTCCCACAGACCCAGCCTCTGGGCTTCCAAGGCTCCACCCATGTGACTACTAGGGGCTCTGCCTGCTGAGTCAGGAAACCATCCAGGGCAGACTCAGAGGTAGGGTTTGGTTGGATGGGGACACACACACACCCTCTTCCCTGAAGTGCACAGGGAACCTCCCCTTGTGGGAAAGGCAGTCACCCCGAGCTCCTGATGCCACCAGAGGCTGTTTCAGAGACTAAGCCTTTTCAGTGTCTAAGCGGGGCAGCCAGCCAGCAGGTGGAGGAAAGAGGAGGCCAATCCCAGGGAACCTGGGGACATTGGCTGACCCACCCTGGCCCCTGTTTTGGTTTGCCCCGCATGTAGACAAGCCAAGCAGAGGCAGCCACATGCTGGGGGTCAGCTGTAGATTCAGGCAGGTGGCTTTAAACTTCATACTTCTCTGTTTCCTTTTCTAATTCTACTTTCTTCTCTCTCTCTCTCTCTCTCTCTCTCTCTCTCTCTCTCTCTCTCTCTCTCTCTCTCTCTCTCTCTCTCTTTCTATATTTTTTTCTGTTTGTG
>NW_006286030.1:1331-2713 GCF_000327345.1 Myotis davidii
GGCACAACAAACCAGCATGTCCATACAATGGAATACTATTCAGCAATACAAATAAATGAACTTGTTATTACACACAGCAAAAAACAATAACCCTGCAGCATTGTGTCTGACCCGGTTGGCCAGCAGCCCTGCCAGATCTTACACAGCTGGATGTTACACCGTCTCGGTTCTGGTGCTCCGGGCTGTGCAGCCCAGCCTGGGTTCCAGGCCTTGATCTCCTCAGTAAAATAACCCACCCACAGCCAAGAGACCCCTCCTCACCCTCAGCCTTCCTCCCCCAACCCCCTTCTCCCCCCGTGAGAGCTGGGGCAGCCCCTCTCATGGCCTTACCTTTTTGCTGGTCTCTCGGTGTTTTCTGTCCTTCCTTGATGTGTCTGCCTCCTCCTCCGCTGGACCTCAGTTGGTAACTGCGGGTGCATGTTCCCCAGTTCAGTCCTATTTCCAGTCTGACCCCAGGGGGAGGTGCGTAAAGATCTCCCGATTCATCCGCCATCTTATCCAGCCAACAAGAAATAAATTTTTTAAAAGTAAAATAAAACGTCTCCCTCTTGGCCTGGTCTCTCTCTCCCCTAGCACTTCCCTCTAGCGGCTTCCTTGTTCTATTAATAGCACCCCCTTTCTCTTGTTCTGCTTCTTTCGAAACATCTGAGTCACTTCTGCTTCCTCAGGGCTCCTTCTCCCTGGGCAGGACGCTCCTTCTCAAACTGAATTTTTTCTGCAAACACAGGTGAGAGGCAATTCAGACTTTGAATGCAGTGAGAGCAGTGAGGTCTGCAGACTGTCCGCCCCCAGCAAGTATTTCCCCTCCTGGTGCTATTTCCCTCCCTGTGTCAGCCCTGCTGTGGAGGAGCAGGGCCCCTGAGACACGCAGGGGTGCAGTCGGGCAGATGGCACGGGACAAGGAGCTCAGGTGCAGGTAGGAGACCCTGTGGGTACCCTGGCGTCAGACCTCACAGGAAAGGGCTGACTGAAGGCACCCTCCAATGTCACTTCTCCTCCAAACCGTAGAAATGCTGGGCTATTGGTCCTCAAACACGGGGTCACAGTCCAAACAAACAAGAAGAGAATCAACAGTGACAGGAACAGTGACAGGAAAGCGGGGTAACTCACAGAAATGCAGGTAGGACCCTGTGGGGACCCTGGCATCAGACCTCACAGGAAAGGGCTCACTGAAGGCACCCTCCACATGTCACTTCTCCTCCAAACACGTAGAAATGCTGGGCTATTGGTCCTCAAACATGGGGTGTCAGCCGCACCCCGTTGGGGATCATGTTGGTGTTGAATTGCAGGGGACGACCTCTGATTGGCATTCTCCTGGCCTGATGGAAAGTGTTCGGATGTGTTTCTTCTTATTCTTTCACTAGGAAAAGTGTGCGTAAAAT
>NW_006286030.1:4014-4389 GCF_000327345.1 Myotis davidii
GCTGCCCTGCGAGACTGATTGATGACAAAGAGCTCCCGTGCACGCAGGATCGCTCACAACTGCCCGCCACTGCCCTGCCCCGCCTCCTCCACACAAGGCAGCAGAGACGCCGGGATCGGCCACTTCCCTACCACACAGAGCTGTGGGACACCCAGGCCTCATCGCATGGAGCGGCCACCAGGCCCCACCTCCACTGTGTGCACGGCCATATTGTGATGGCCATCTTGTGACTACATGAGGGCGAGATGACCATCTAGGTTATTATTAGTATAGATTGTGGATATACAACATCATATTAGTTTCATAAAGTTACCTCACATTTTGAGAATTTTCTCTTCCCCTTTCCACCCATCTCTCCCCCCCCCCCCCCCCCCC
>NW_006286031.1:0-367 GCF_000327345.1 Myotis davidii
GTCCTCAGGCCGACGCTCTATCCCCTGAGCCAATCCAGCTACGGCTATTAGTATTTATAAAGTGTCTTTTATTACTTCTTATTATGGCTTTCACTTTGAAGTCAATTTTGTCAGATATGAATATTGCTGTCCCAGCTTTTTTTTTTCCTTTTCATTTTCATTTGCTTGTAAAATGTTTGTCTATCCCTTCACTTTCATTCTGTGTGAATCCTTTGTTCTGAGGTGGGTCTCTTGGAGACAGCACATACGTGAGTCATATTTTCTTATCCATTCAGCTACCCTATGTCTTTTGATTGGAGCATTTACACCATTTACATTTAAGGATATTATTGATAGGTATTTACTGTCATTCTTATTCTTTGTGCCT
>NW_006286032.1:0-203 GCF_000327345.1 Myotis davidii
ACATGAAAAAATGTGCACACTTTGATTACTTGACATAATTATATATTATGCCATGAAATTTGTGCATTTGCGAGGGGGTCCCTCAGCCTGGCCTGCACTCTCTTGTAGTCTAGGAGCTCTTGGGGGATGTCTGACTGATGGCTTAGGCTTGCTCCCTGCTGGGAAACGGACTAAGCCATCAGTCGGACATTCTTAGTGCTGCC
>NW_006286033.1:0-232 GCF_000327345.1 Myotis davidii
TTTTCCATCCCCATTTGAAACTTTATTGAACTTTGTCTCTCCCAACCCACTGATACGTTTTCTTTTTCTTTTCTTTTTACTGATTTCAGAGAGGAAGGGAGAGGGAGAGAGAGAGAGAAACATTAATGATGAGAGAGAATCATTGATTGGTTGCCTCCAGTACACCCTCAACTGGGGATCAAGGCCGCAACCCAGGCATATGCCATTGACCAGAATTGAACCCAGGACCCTT
>NW_006286034.1:0-281 GCF_000327345.1 Myotis davidii
TGAAAATGAAAACAACATGCCAAAATATATGGGGGGAAAAGTGAAAGCAGTCTTAAAAAGGAAATTTATAGCACTGAACGCATATCTTAAGAAATAAGATACATCTTAAATAATCTAACCTTACTTGAAGAAACTGGAAAACAGTAAAACAAACAAACAAAAACAAAGACTCAAGTGAGTAGAAGCAAGAAAAATATAAAGATCAGGGCAGAAATAAATGAAATAGAGACTTCAAATATCAATACAATCAATGCTTTGAAAAGATTAATAATATTGATAAA
>NW_006286035.1:0-1870 GCF_000327345.1 Myotis davidii
GGCATGAATTTCGTGCACCGGGCCTCTAGTTTTCCAGAAATGTTAAAAGGTAAGCTTTAAAATTAAATACCCACTGCATTTTGAAGTTATTGATTACATGTTCTTACAAGCTAATATCTTTTTAAAGTATACTTTGTAAAACACTGTGTAATATGAAAACATGAGAATTCTCGTGATCTGTCTGCAATGTGTTAAGAATTTATGCTATAGATAACTTGCTGCACACGTGCACTGTGAATTATACATAAGAAGTTATCACTGCAGTAGTTGGCAATAGCAAAAGATCAGAAACAACCCAAATGTCCACCAAAAGGGGCCTTGGCTAGTAGCTCAGTTGGTTAGAGCATTGTTCTGATACACCAAAGTTGCGGGTTTGATCTCCGGTCAGGGCCTATACAAGAAGCAACGAACAAATGGATGGATGGGTGGAACAAATCAATGTTTTTCTCTTTCCATTCCTCTCTCTCTCTCTCTCAAATCTATATATTAAAAAAATAAAAAATAAAAATGAGGAGGCTCTTTATATACTTACTAGAGGCCCAGTGCATGGATTCATGCACAAGTGGGATCCCTTGGCCTGGCCTGTTGGGATGGGGCCGAAACTGGCTCTCCGACATCCCCCAAGGGGTCCCAGATTTCGAGGGCAGTTCTTGGGTGATGCAGACCGGAATTGGGCTCCCTCCTCTCTGGTTCCTAGTGTGTCACCCGAGAACTGCAGCTGCCAAGTCACAGCAGTTCAGCAGCTCCTGCATTGAGTGTCTGCCCTCTGGTGGTCAGTGCGCATCATAGCTATTGGTTGAATGGTTGGCCAGTTGCTTACGCTTTTATATATATACTAGAGGCCCGGTGCACAACATTCATGCACTGGGGGGTGTGGGGGTCCCTCAGCCTGACCTGCACCCTCTCCAATCTGGGAGCCCTCACCAATCCGGGAGTTTCTGTCTCTCTTTGCAATCATATGAGCGAACTGTCTGAGACTCCAACTCAGTTTGGTTTGTAGCTCACAGAACAATAGAGGCATTTTTTTCTCTTTGTTTCATTGGTGGAGACTTCCTGTAAGTTTTAGGATATCTTCCCCATAAATTTTCCTAGACATTCTGATTTTACTTATGTCTCTCACCTTTGTTTTCCCTCCATCCCCCACCACAACAGTAACTTGCTCCAGGCTCACTTTGCTCTAGTGTCTAAGAGATCTGTCTGCCACCAGAACTACGATTCCCAGCATTCCTCGTGCTCCCCGCGCTCTGGGCTTCCGCTTCCGGCCCTGGGGCTGCCACCAGAACTACTATTCCCAGAATTCCTGGTGCTCCCCACGCTGCTGGGAACGACCGAAGGAGCCACATCCCCACAAGCCGCCAGCTCTCCCACTCTGGTCTCTGCCTGGCACCTGTGTATGCAAATTAACCTGTCATCTTTGTTGGGTTAATTTACATACTCACGCCTGATTGGCTGGTGAGTGTAGCAGAAGGACAGTCAATTTACATGTTTCTCTTTTATTATACAGGATATATATAGATAAGGTAGTAATCTTTTTTTAAAAATATATATTTTTTATTTCAGAGAGAGGAAGGGGGGGAGAGAGATAGAAACATCAATGATGAGAGAGAATCATTGATTGGCTGCCTCCTACACTCCCCTTAATGGGGATCAAGCCCACAACCTAGTCATGTGCCCTGACTGGGAATCGAAACGTGATCTCCTGGTTCATAGGATGATGCTCAACCACTGAGCCATGCTGACTGGGCATAAGGTAGCAATCCTAAAAATTTAAATAAGAAATCATTTGAAGGGGGCAGTTCATAGACATCTAGGTATGCACATATGAACAGGCATTGACTACATGTATTTAAGTTCTAACAGGGAGGGTGTA
>NW_006286036.1:0-908 GCF_000327345.1 Myotis davidii
AATGACTTTGACTTGAAATACATGGCCTTGTGGATAGGTTACTTGGTGTAAAAAAAAAGATTTTTCTTTTTTAAATTAAAGTTCTCCAAGTGTAATCCAGCAGGAAGAAGACAAACCAGACAACGAACAGCCCCGAGACCACCTGGGGCACGGTAAAGTGAAGTATGGTAACATTAATTCAGGTAAAAACAATAAGTTTCATACTGGTCTTAGAAGGCACATTTTTCCTTTACGTGGGAAGGACAGCACAGCTATCTCAAGGTCAGGGGGCTCCAGTTAGCGTGTCAGCTCAGTGTTCTGGAGACCCAAAACTGTAATTTGGATAGCATGCTGTCTCTACTTTTGTAAATTGCTTTTTTTTTTTTTTTCACTAACTAGGGTCCTTATTCCAAACCTTGAGACAGCCAGTTTAAAATTAAGTTGTCATGACCTAGAACAAAGAATATTCTTACATGGTATTATTCTACAAGTTTTATTCATAATTTTTGATGGTTTACAACAGTATATTGTGCATTTATCCCAAACATACTTACAAATTAATTCTTTGAATGTTTTAAGGACATAAAGGGATTTATTCCCTCCTGGGAAGGCACTTAGGCATTCTGTATTGACCGCTCTTGACTTTTTTTTTTGCCAAGAGGATTGATTACCTTTTCTCACAATCCAATTGCCTACAGCTGTTACCTGAGCTCTCCGTTCAAGCTGGGATCATGAAAGGCTGGTACCATGGATCTGTCTCTTGCCCAATGGCGTAAGCTGGGCCCTCTCTGGAGAAGAAACCTGGGTTCCCTATGATCAATGCCAGGGCCCCGACAGCAGGCGAGGGGATCCAAAGGCAGTTTCTGGGCATGGAGGCCACAAGGGCATACGCTACCAAGGAGACAAAACTAAACCTCACATCACACTGC
>NW_006286036.1:5830-9711 GCF_000327345.1 Myotis davidii
AGAATGTTATATTGTAAACTATAAAACGCTGATGAAAGAAATCAAGGAAGATTCAACCGAGTCACTCTGTCCATGAATTGAGAGACTGATCACAGTTAAAAATGTCATTTTTTCCTAATTGATTTACAGGCTTAACAGAATTTCTATCAAAATCTCAGCAAGGGTTTTCTGTGGATACAGGCAATATTCTAAAATTTATATGAAAGTGTGGGAAACTGATAATAGGGTTAAGCCTCGGACTGGCCTGTTGGCAAAGTCACGAACAAGTCCCAGCTTAGAGGGCACAGTCCTCTTAGCATAATTAAGCTTGACCTTATAACACTCCCTAGATCTTATCTGGGAAGCTAATGGGCTGAGGAAGTGCAAGAAGTGTAACCATGGTCAAAACAAGTGAAACTCACAAGAACTGTGTAACTATGGTAACCACTACCTTGTTTACCTCTCACTATAAAAAGCTTGGTGAGACCTGAGCACAGTGGAAGTCCTTTCCTTTGAGTTGGACTTGCTCGCCTGGCCCCCCAATATTTCCAAATTATCTCTTGTCTTTTCATATTCATTTGTGTGCGGCTCTGCTTCCAGTTCCTGAACCCCGACCCACGCGGGACGTGGGAAGGAAACACACAACAGTTTTCACAAGAATGTTTTTTAAAACATTAAGAAATCCAGTTTATAGCTCAGAATTTGTGTATAAAGCTTTTAAATGAGGAGAATACTGTTTATGTTTACAATTGAGACTGAATTTCTTAGGTGTTTTTTGACTGAAACAGTTTATATCCTGAAGGTTCAAATATATACTACTAAGAAAACTGTCAAATACTGGTAAAACTCTTGAAATACACAATGATAGTCCCTGAAAATGATTATGAACGTGTAAGAAACAGTTGAAATAAAAGGAAATAGAGTCTAACTACATTTAATGCCGAGCTCAATTACGGAGATTACAGGTAGAAAGCTTTGAAATGATGAGAATACTGATAATATTTACAACTGTGACTACTTTAGGTGGCGTTTACAAAAGCATGTGCTTTCAAACATTAAGAATTCCTGTTTATACAGCTCATAATTTGTGAAAAATATGTTAAATGAGGAGAATACTGTTTATGTTGCCAATTGAGGCTGGATTGGTTTGGTGTTTTTTGACTGAAACAGTTCATAATCCTGAAGGTTGAAGTACATACTTCTAAGAAATCTGTCAAAGACTGGTAAAACTCTTAATATATACAATGATAATCCCGGGAAATGATTATGAACTTGTAAGAGACAGTTGAAATAAAAGGAAATAGAGTCTTACTACATTTAAGGCCGAGTTCAATTACAGAGATTACAGGTTGAGAGCTCTGAAATGACAATAATATTTACAACTCTGGCTACTTTAGGCGGGGTTTTAACAAGAATGTGCTTTCAAACACTAAGAATTCCTGTTTGTAGAGCTCAGAATTTGTGTATACAGCTCTTAAATGAGGAGAATACTGTTTATGTTTACAGTTGGGGCTGAATGGGTTTGGCATTTCTTGAATGAAACAGTTCACATACTGAAGGTTCAAGTATATACTTTTAAAAAAACTCAAATTGTGGTAAAACTCTTAAAATACACAATGATAGTCCTGGAAAATGATTATGAAGGTGTAAGAAACAGTTGAAATACAAGGAAATAGAGTCTAACTACATTTAATGCCGAGTTCAGTTACGGAGATTGCAGGTAGAAAGCTCTGAAATGAGGAGAGTACTGATAATATTTATAGCTCCGGCTACTTTAGGTTGCGTTTTCAGAAGAATGTGATTTCCAACATTAAGAATTCCTGTTTATAGAGCTTAGAATTTGAGTATACAGCTCTTAAATAAGGAGAATACTGGTGTGTTTTTTTTTTTACAATTGTGGCTGAATGGGTTTGGCGTTTTTTGACTGAAACCGTTTATATCCAGAAGGTTCAAGTATATACTTCTAAGAAAGCTGTCAAATTGTGGTAAAACTCTTAAAATACACAATGATATTCAAGGAAATGATTATGAACGTGTAAGAAAAGGTTGAAATATACGTAATTAGAGTCTTCATACAGTTACTGCCGAGTTCAATTATGGAGATTACTGTTATAAAGCTCTTATATGAGGAAAACACTGATAATAGTTAAAACTCCGGCTACTTTAGGTCGCGTTATTACAACAATGTGCTTTCTAACATTAAGAATTCCAGTTTATAGAGATCAGAATTTGTATTTAAAGCTCGTAAATGAGAACACTGTTTATGTTTACAATTGAGACTGAAAGGTATTGGCGTTTTTTGACTGAAACAGTTTATATCCAGAAGGTTCAAGTATATATTTGTAAGAAAACTGTCCAATTGTGGTAAAGCTCTTAAAATACACAATGATATTCCCGGGAAATGATTATGAACGCATAAGTAAGAATTGAAATACAAGTACTTAGAATCTTACTACATTTACTGCCGAGTTCAACTACGGGGATTACTGTTAGAAAGCTCTGATATGAGGAGAACGCTAATAATATTTAAAACTCCAGCTACTTTTGATCTAGTTTTCAGAGGAATGTGCTTTCAAACATTAAGAATTACTGTTTATAGAGTTCAGAATTTGTGTTTAAAGCTCGTAAATGAGTAGAATACTGTTTATGTTTACAATTGAGGCTGAAAGGGTGTGGCGTTTTTTGACTGAAACAGTTTATATCCAGAAAGGTAAAGTATATACTTCTAAGAAAACTGTCAAATTGTGGTAAAACTCTTAAAATAAAAAATGCCATTCCCGGAAATTATTATCAACGTGTAAGGGTTGAAATATATGTCGAGTCTTCATACATTTACTGCCGAGTTCAATTACGGAGATTACTGTCAGAAAGCTCTGATATGAGAACACTGATAATATTTAAAACTACGGCTACTTTAGGTCACGTTATCACAACAATGTGCTTTCAAACATTAAGAATTCCTGTTTATAGAGATCAGAATTTGTATTTAAAGATCGTAAATGAGGAGAACTCTGTTTATGTTTACAATTGAGACTTAAAGGTATTTGCGTTTTTTGACTGAAACAGTTTATATCCAGAAGGTTCAAGTATATACTTTTAAGAAAACTGTCAAATTGTGGTAAAAATCTTAAAATACACAAGGATATTCCCAGGAAATGATTATGTAGGTATAAGAGTTGAAATATACGTAACTAGATTCTTCATACAGTTACTGCCAAGTTTAATTACGGAGATTACTGTTTGAAAGCTCTGATATGAGGAAAACACTGATAATATTTACACCTCTGGCTACTTTTGGTCTAGTTTTCACAAGAATCTGCTTTCAAACTTTAAGAACTCCTGGTTATAGAGCTCAGAATTTGTGTTTAAAGCTCGTAAGTGAGGAGAATACTGTTTTTGTTTACAATTGAGACTGAATGGTTTTGGCGTTTTTTGAAGGAAACAGTTTATATCCAGGAGGTTCAAGTATATACTTCAAAGAAAACTGTCAAATTGTGGTAAAACACTTAAAATACACAATGATAATCCCGGGAAATGATTATAAAGGTGTAAGAAAAAGTTGAAATAGAAGTACTTAGAGTCATACTACATTTACTGCCAAGTTCAATTAGAGAGATTACTGTTAGAAAGCTCTGAGATGACGACAATTTTGATATTTACAACTCTGGCTACTTTATGTCACGTTATCCTTTCAAAGAACCATGGTTTCATTGATTTTCTGTATTGTTTTTTTTTGTCTCTATGTCATTTATTTCTGCTCTAATCTTTATTATCTCCTTCCTTCTGCTCACTCTGGGGTTTTCTTGTTTCTCTCGTTCTAAATCTTTGAGTTGTAGAGTTAGATGATTTACTACCATTTTTTCTTGTTTTTTTGAGATAGGCCTGTAGAGCTATAAACTTCC
>NW_006286036.1:11848-12703 GCF_000327345.1 Myotis davidii
ACCAATAATATAATGATTAAAATAGAATGGAGAACACTAATCCCAAAATAAAATAAAGAGAAAATAAAATGGCACAAATTTCTGTATGAAGCTTTTAAATGCGGTGAATACTGTGCATGTTTCCAATTGAGGTTTAATGGGTGTGACGTTTTTTGACTGAAGGAGTTTATATCCTGAAGGTTCTAGTAAATACTTCTAAGAAAACTGAAAAATTGTGGTAAAACTCTTAAACCAAAGAACGATATTTACGTGAAATGATTATGAACCTGTAAGAAACTGTCTAAATACAAGTAAGGAGAGTCTTACTACGTTTAACGCCAAGTTCAATTACTGAGATTACCGGTAGAAAGCTCTGAAATGACGAGAATACTGATAATATTTACAACTCCAGTACTTTTGGTGGCAATTTCACAAAAAGGTGCTTTCAGACATTAAGAAATCCGGTTTGTGGAGCTCAGAATTTGTGTATACGGTTTGAAATGAGGAGAATACTGTGTAGTTTACAATTGAGGCTTAATTGGTGACGTGTTTTTGACTGAACGGGATTCTATCCTGAAGTTTCGAGTACATACTTCTAAGAAAACTGACAAATTGTGGTAAAACTCTTAAATCACACAACGATATTCCCATGATATGATTATGAACCTGTAAGAAACTGTCTAAATACAAGTAAATAGAGTCTTACTCCATTTAATGCCGAGTTCAATTACCGAGATTACAGGTAGATACCTTTGAAAAGAAGAAAATACTGATAATATTTACGACTTTGCCTACTTTTCGTGGAGTTTTCACAAGAATGTATTGTAAATATTAAGAATTCCTGTTTGTAGAGCTCAGCATTTGTGTATACAGCCT
>NW_006286036.1:13218-13686 GCF_000327345.1 Myotis davidii
TTTTCATGAAGTTTTCACAAGAATGTGTTGTAACCATTAAGAATTCCTGTTTATAGAGCTGAGAATTTGTGTATTAAGCTTTTAAATGAGGTAAATACTGTGTACGTTTCCAAATGAGGCTTAATTGGTGTGACATTTTTTGACTGAAAGAGTTTATATCCTGAAGATTCTTGTAAATACTTTTAAGAAAAATGTCAAATGATGGTAAAACTCTTAAAACACACAGTATTCCCGGGAAATGATTATGAACCTGTAAGAAACTGTCTAAATACAAGTAAATAGAGTCTTACTACATTTAATGCCGAGTTCAATTACTGAGATTACCAGTAGAAAGCTCTGAAATGATGAGAACACTGATAATATTTACAACTCCAGTACTTTTGGTGGCAATTTCACAACAAGGTGCTTTCAGACATTACGAAATCCTGTCTGTAAAGCTCAGAATTTGCGTATACAGCTTTGAAATGA
>NW_006286037.1:0-683 GCF_000327345.1 Myotis davidii
GAGACAATTGTTACTTCCTACACTGTATTGTTATATTATAGACAATATTGTGACTTCACAAGAGGAATTTTTGGTGGTAGACTGGATTGTGACCTCATAGAGCGGATTGTTACTTCATAGACTGGATTGTTACATCATAGACATAATTGTGACGTAATAGAGAGGATGGTTAGTTGATAGACAGGATTGTTACATTATTGAGAGCATTGTGACTTTATAGGGAAAATTGTTACTTCGTAGATTGGATTGTGACATCATAGACAGTATTGTTATTTCATAGACTGGATTGTCACTTCCTATACTGTAATTTTACATCATAGACAGTATTGTGCCTTCCTAGAGAGGATTGTTACTTCATAGCCTGGATTGTGACTTCATAGAGACGATTTTTCCGTCATAGACAGGATTGTGACATCAAAGACAGTATTGTTATTTCATAGACAGTATTGTTACTTCATAGACTGTAGTGTTACATCATAGACAGGATTGTGACTTCATAGAGAGGATTCTTAGTTCATAGACTGGATTGTGACTTCATAGAGAGGATTGTTAGTTCATAGCTGGATTGTGACTTCATAGAGATTATTGCTACTTCATAGACAGGATTGTGACTTCTTAGAGAGGATTGTTACTTCGTAGACTGGATGGTGACTTCATAGATAAGATTGTGACTTCATAGACTG
>NW_006286038.1:0-1005 GCF_000327345.1 Myotis davidii
CCACTGAGCCAAACCGGTTTCGGCTAAAAATCACTTTTGATGTTAGTTACCATCCTTTTGGGTTTTTTATTTTCTATTTCTTTCTTTTAAAAAATGTTTTTTTTTTATTGATTTCAGAGAGAAAGGGAGAGAGAGAGAGAAATAGAGAGAGATGGGAACATCAATGATGAAAGAGAGTCACTGATCCTTGGCCTTCTGCACACTCCCTACTGGGGACCGAGCTTGCAACTGGGCATGTGCCCTTGACCGGAATCAAACCTGGGACCCTTCAGTCTATAGGCCAACACTCCATCCACTAAGCCAAATCAGCTAGGGCTTTATTTTCTATTTCCTTAATTTCTGATATATAGATAAAATATAAATTTTATTTCTGATCTCTGTGGTTAGGAAGTCCAGTACTATGTTCAGTAAGAGTGGTGAAAGTGTACAGCCATCTTTGTCTTATTCCCAATCTTAAGGGAATACTTTTAGTTTTGACCCATTGAGTATACTGTTGGCAGTAGGTTTGTCACATATGGCCTTTATTATGTTGAGGTATGATCTCTCTATTCCCACTTGGCTGAGAAGTTTGTTTGTTTTTTAAATTATAAATGGGTGGATTTTATCAAATGTCTTTTCTGCATCTATTGATATGATCATGTGATATTTATTCTTCATTTTGTTTATGTGCTGTATCGCATTTATTGATTTGCAGATATTGTGCCAACCTTGCATCCCAGGAACAAATCCCACTTGATCGTGGTGTATGATATTTTTAATGTGCTGCTGGATCCGATTTGCAAATATTTTGTTGAGGATTTTATCATCTATGTTCATCAGGAATATTGGCCTATAATTTTCTTTTTTTGTAGTGTCTTTATCTTATTTTGGAATTAGGATAATGCTGAGTTCATAAAATAAATCTGGTAGGCTTCACTCTACTTGAATTTCCTAGAATAGTTTGAGAAGGATAGGTGTTAGTTGTTCTTTTTGAAAAAAAAATATATATATACATATATATATATA
>NW_006286039.1:0-952 GCF_000327345.1 Myotis davidii
ACCTTGGAAACCTGGAGCCAATGACAAACAACCAGGAGGGCAGGTACAAAAGCCTCCTCACTTGTCTCCAGGCAGGATAGACTCTGCAGTTTCCATGCAGGGCCCCCATGGGATCAGGCCACATCCTGGCTTGGCTTCTCCTCTCCCCTATCCAGTGTCCTTCACTCTATCACAAGTTCTCCGGAGAGCATTTCCTCGCCAAGTCACTTGACAAGAATCCTCACCTTAGGCTCTGCATCAATTAAACCTGACCTAAGGCACCTGCTTTTCTGCTTCAATGGCAAAGACTACTCATCTTCCCAGACTTATCCACTCCTCTGCAGGAGACTCATCTTCCCATTTTGCCAGGACTGAGGCGGTTCCCCGGACACTGAACTTTCACCACTAACATCAAAACAGTCTTGAGCAAACCTAAACAGCACATCACCTCTGACAAAGCTGCTCTGCCCAGGCCCCTCAGGCCTCCTCCCTGCTCCCAAGCACACAGTGCATATTTCCACCCTGACACCCACAGGCTTAGAATTATTGCCCACTTTCTTGTCTATTCACTCAAGCAGATGATGCTTTCCTGAAGGCAGAGGCTGTTTTCACATGAATACCTTGAGCCCAGCCCAGTGTCTGATCTGCTCTAGGCATTTAGTGCACTTCTTTTTTAATCCTCGCCCAAGGATATTTTTCCATTGATTTTTTTTTAGAGAGAGTAGAAGAGAGAAGGAAAGAAAAAGAGAAATATTGATGTGAGAAAGACCCTCAATTGTTGTCTCCTGCACACGTCCTGACCAGGGCCCAAGAAAGGGTGGAGTCTGCCACCAAGGTATGTGGCCTTGACTCGAATCGAACCCGGAACCCTTCAGTCTGCAGGCCGACGCTCTATCCACTGAGCCAAACCAGCTAGGGCCAGTGCACCTTCTAAATAACTGAATTAAAAAGATCAGTTATTCTTGCTTTCTTC
>NW_006286039.1:2090-2986 GCF_000327345.1 Myotis davidii
CGGACTGCGGAATGAAAGGTTCCAGGTTTGATTCCAGTCAAGGGCATGTACCTTGGTTGCAGGCACATCCCCAGTGCGGGTGTGCAGGAGGCAGCTGATAGATGTTTCTCTCTCATCGATGTTTCTAACTCTCTATCTCTCTCCCTTCCTCTCTGTAAAATATCAATAAAATATATATTTTTTAAAAAAAAAAGAAGAAGAAACAAGCGGCAGGGGTTATGGCCTGTAAATATGGAAAAAGAGGTGAAACACATGGGGGGGGTTAGGACTGAAGAATGATAATACAGTGACAATGATGGTAATGCCAATTACATGTGTGAAGCCCTTTCCAATTTACAAGGTCCTCTCCGATATCATCCTTTTTAATTCTGGGAGGCAGGAGTTACTTCCATTTAACCGATGAAGACCCTGAGACATGCAAAGGCTAAATACCTTGCCCAAGGACATGCAGCTAGGGCCCTTTCCCTTACTCCCCCTTGATATAGGGTCGTAAGGGTATGGAAGGGGGCTCAAGACTTAGCACATAGTCAGATACTCTGAGGCAGAGGCCAGGAGGCAAGGGGACCACAGAAAGAGGTTTGCTTGAGCAGATAGGCCCTTGATCATGGCCTCAAGGGGGACTTGGGGCTATCCTCCCTTAGGTTGTATGATCTAGAGAGAGCATGGGGACCCACATAACAGGAAGTTCCCAGCCAGGGAGAAGAAAACATTTAAGTACTATGCGGCACTCATCCTACAAGGAAACTGCTCTCCCCCCACCTCCTGATTCAGGCTCTTCTCAGTATGATCTAGGAGAGAGCATGGGGACCCACTCAACAGGAAGGTCCCAGCCAGGGAGAAGAAAACATTTAAGTACTATGCGGCACTCATCCTACAAGGAAACTGCTCTCCCACAC
>NW_006286039.1:4242-5742 GCF_000327345.1 Myotis davidii
GTAGAGGTCAGGGATGGGGTGAGCACAGAGTGAGGCTCAGAGTTAGGGCAAAGGAAGAACTAAGGGTCAGGAGTGTGTGTATTCATAACTTTGTAATTAACAATGTATGTATGTACATCTTGAATCAAGTGTTTTATAATGTGGAGTGAAGGAAAGAAGGAACTGTGTCTTTGAGAGGCATCCCCGTTTCATTCATGAGGCCAAATGGCCTAAAGTAGTTGCCTTTCTCTTCCCATCATGGCCCAAGCATGGGACATAAACCCCTCATCCAGCATCCTCTGCATCCTCTTCCCCACTCTCATCACACCTGCAGTGTCTCAGCCAGTCCCCAACTCCAACACTCCATGCCCACAAACAGACTTAAATTTCACAGTGAGCACCTCTCCACAGGCTGCCCCACCCTAATACTTACGATCCTGGTTACAGCTGCTGAGGTAAGGAACCTGGCCCAGGGAACGGGCCTTCAGAGCCAATTGTGTGGCTGCCTTACACAGAGGCACAAAGGCCAAGGTGTTGTTGGGCTCACACACCAACGTGACCAGTTTGGGCAAAGACATCTGGCAGGAGATGTGGCATGAATTTCAATGCCAAGCCGCAAGTCAGCCCGTCGTCATTCTAAACCCCAAGATCTTGTCTCCCTTTCTAGACTGAGTATTTGAGGCCTGTATACAGAGCCCCCTTAACCCATTCATATCCTTATCTCCATTCTATCCCTCTTCTTTCTCTCTCTCTCCCCCATCCCCACCCCCATCCCCTCACTGCATGTTGGAAAAGTATAACCAAGGTCCTGATTAAAATTATAGCAGGCATAAGTTGACTTGATAGATGAGGACTTCTTGAAATTTGGAATGTGTGACTTGTAATCCCTTCATTGAGGAACCTTCCAGAGTCAGAGACATGCTGAAGGTCAGGAGGCAGAGTTCACTGGGAGGGAGAGTGAATCATAAGTCCTTTTCCTCCCACAACACAGCCCTTTCCTCAGCTCTGATGCAAATCAGTTTATATGAACCTCCAGAATCCCTGGAGGTTGCTGAGAACAGTCAGGAAAGATAATCACCCCCTTTTTAAAGAAAGAAGACACTGCAGATGGGAGAACAAGTTATTCAAGATTTTACAGCTAGAAAACTGGCTGATCAGGACTCAGACTCTGACTTCCAGATCCACACCCCGTGACCCTCTTTTGCTGCACTGAGCACTTCTCAGTGGAACCCCAGGCACTTGTAGGGAATGAAATGCAGGTGGGTTGAGGTGACAGAGACACCACAAGGCATCTGATGGAAGGGGAAGGTGGGAGGCAGTCCGAGGTTCGGGGCGGGGCAGGGTAGTGACCTGGGGAGCCAGGGGAGGAGGAAATGGAGAGGCCTGTTTGGCCGTAGCTGCTGATACCATCTGTAGGATTCTGGAACACATTATTCGGATGTCCTCTTCATTCTAGGATGAGAAAGGGAAAGATTTAAATCTAAAATCAATGCTAGCTAAGTCTCTGGGTTAACGGCCTTC
>NW_006286040.1:0-754 GCF_000327345.1 Myotis davidii
ATGAAATTGGTGCAAGAGTAGGCCTTCGCAGCCTCAGCAGCTGCCTCAATCCCACGGCTGCAGCCCCAGCTACGTCCAGATGGTTTGTCCGGAAAGACACCCGGACAAACTAATTAGATGCTAATTAGATGTGTGGCCTAATTAGCATATTACATTTCTATTATCCTATATAATAAAGATGTAATATGCAAATGGTCATTATGCCATAAAGCGTTAATGACCGAATGCGTAACGACCAGATCACGGATCAGCAGGAGGGTGGGGCAGCGAGCTATGAGGGGGTGGCGAGGGGACAACGGGGGGCGGAGAGCTACAGGAGGGCGGCAGCGAGCTACTGGCCCACGGATTTGAGCGCAGGGCTACTAGTGTACATATAATTGGAGGCCCAGACACTGGAGAAGGGTGGAAAACATTTCTGAAGAAATAGTATCTGAAAAATTTTCCAAATTTGATGAAAAGTATAAACTTATAAAGCAAAAAGCACAACTAATCCCAAGTATGACCGATACAAGGAAAACCACACAAATCCACATTTTAATCACATGTATATAAAAAAGCAACGATAAGGAGAAAATCCTTAAAAACAACTAGAGAAAAAAGACACATTGCCTAAGCTCTCGATATAGGTAGTAAAACACGAATGTCAAGAAGATGTTGACGTGGGAAGGAAAGTAGAAGTGAAAGCACTCACACTGTATGGCTCCATTCACTGGGGCTCTCCGGGAAGGGACATGGGGGAACTCTCTGGGGGGGG
>NW_006286040.1:1949-3702 GCF_000327345.1 Myotis davidii
CAGTGATGGTGAACCTTTTGAGCTCGGCGTGTCAGCATTTTGAAAAACCCTAACTTAACTCTGATGCCGTGTCACATATAGAAATTTTTTGATAGTTGCAACCATAGTAAAACAAAGACTTGTATTTTTGATATTTATTTTATATATTTAAATGCCATTTAACAAAGAAAAATCAACCAAAAAATGAGTTCGCGTGTCACCTCTGACGCGCATGTCATAGGTTCGCCATCACTGGCCTAGGCTGATCTTTCCTCCCTTAGCGTATCTCTGGTCATGTGGTTTAGACGCCCCGGACTGTTCCTCCCTAGAAATAACATCGAGGCCTCGGTTGTATTTCAGCTCCTGGCCCAGAAAAGCAGCAAAACCAGACAACTGACCCCCTCGGCTGACCTCAGAACCAGGTACATTGAATAAATACCAGCTGCATTGGCACTGACCAATCAATCAGTGGAGACCTTGACCTTGAAAGGACACACCTGGAAAGCTGCTGAATATTCTATTAAGATCTTCCCTGGGACCTTCCCTAAAATCTCCACCCTTAAGACCTTTAGGACTGAGGACTCAATGAACTGTCCCTCCCAGGAGCAGGCCTGCATCTTCCCCTCTCCCTCCCCATCCCCATCCCTCCAGAGTGTTACCATTACCTTCCTAATTCCCAAACTTCAAGGACCCTTCCTTTGCCTCTATCACTTGTTTCCTACTTCTTCCACCTCTGTGATTTTCTCTCATAGATGGAGTCTTGGCTTTTTTAGCCAGAACTCAAGTACCGAGGTTACTGAACCCAGGTCCGGTCTGACCCCACTGGACTAACACCTCATGCTCTGAGTAAGCCAAGCTCCTAATGATAGAATAGCATTTTAAAAATATATATATTTTTATTGATTTCAGAGAGGAAAGGTGAGGCAAAGAGAGATAGAAACATCAATGACTGGCTGCCTCTTGCACACCCCCTACTGGGGATCTAGCCGGAAACCTGGGCATGTGCCGTGATCAGAAATCAAACTGTGACCTCCTGGTTCATAGGTGGACTAGCAACTGAGTCATGCCAGCCGGGCTAGAGTAACATTTTTAAGGAGGACTGGGAAAAAGTAAATAATATACTCATTAAGAATGATTAAAATAGTGTATGCATAGTTACCTTTTTGCTTCTGTTTTACTCATTTTCCATTCTTCTAGCAACAGTCTCTATATTCTTTTGGGCATTTCTCTCTCCCCAGACCCAGATCATACATTCCAAGGGAGGCTATAACAGCAGCTACAGATATAGTCATATAATACAGACACAGTCAATCAACATATTCTATATATTTTTTTAAATTTTTCTATATTCTTGACCACTATGGTAGAATCTGGGATAGGCATGTGCTTAATGAGGGATGTGCAAGCACATATTCCTACTGGATTAGACCTGAGAAGAAGTGGGAGCAGGATCTCTATGTTGCCATGATATTATTACCAGACTGCAGGGGTCTGTTTGCCAAAAAAGTAAGGATTTATTAAGGACATGGTGCCATGCCCAGATCATGGTAGCTAATGCATAAAGATCTGGCTTCCCCAGGGGATGGGATGGGTTATATGGGGGCAGGGGAGAGAAATGGTGACTAATAGAGTGAGGGTTGTGGTCTCTACCGATTGGTTATTACTCAGGTAGGGGATAATCGATCATTGCATTTGGCCCTGATGTTAGCCATGAAGTGATTCTGTCCAATTTTACAATGATTTGTTCTGTGGGATTGTTCCACTTTCCTGGGCA
>NW_006286040.1:4599-7211 GCF_000327345.1 Myotis davidii
CCCTCTCATCCACAGTATGCTTGTTTACAGGAGAGTCAAATTTAGGTGCCAAATTTCTAAAAATTAGAGAAGAATGTAAAATTCAAATAACACTGAAATCAAATGTAACTTGCTTAGAGTGGTTTTATGCCATGCACTACGATTTTTTTTAACTTCGCTTCACTTAGCCTAATAATCTCCAGGTCCATCCATGCTGCTGCAAAAGGTAAGAGTTCCTTCTTTTTTATAGCTGTGTAGTATTCCACTGCATAAATGCACCACTGCTTTTTCATCCACTCAGCTACTGATGGGCACTTGGGCTGTTTCCAGAGCTTATTACTAGATTTTTTATATTTTGAATCAACATTTGATAGCATTTGATCTTTTTATTTCTTACCTGAGTCTACACCATTTCTACTCTATCTGTTTATCTGCAGAATAATGTACTTCTCTTGAAAATCTCTCGCCAAGCCCACTTCCCTTAACCAATTACTCTAGCAAGATCCCCATATGCCTTTATGTCTACAGTGTAGAATATGCGTACCACAATTTCTCTGCATATTTAAAATTATTTGTTTGTACATTCAAGCTTTTTGTGATCTTTAACCATACTCTCTACTTTTTAAAAATATGTCTTTATTAATTTGAGAGGATGAGGAGGGAGGGGGAGAGAGAAAAACATTCATGTGAGAGAAACATCAATCAGCTGCCTCCTGCACCCACCAAGGACTGGACCAGCAACCTGGGAAGGTGTCCTGAATGGGAATCTAACCAGTTACCTTTGAGTGCATGGGGCAACACTCAACCAGCTGAGCCATACTGGCCAGGGCAATGCTTTCTACTTTTAACCCTTTGCACTCCAATTTTATTTTTGGAATTCAAATAGTCTGGTCCAAATTGGAAGTCCTTCCTCTCTTGGTTGCAGTATTTCCCTTGCAGAAATTGCCAATTAGCTCAACCACCAACTCGACGTTGGACCTGCTACTAGCGCCTGGTCTGTCGAGTCAGCCTCGACGTTGGAGCGCAAAAGGTTAAAACCCTTCGCAAATAAGGATGTACAATACTCTACCAATACTCGAGTTAATAAATAAGGTTGACAGACTAAGTCTGAAAGAAAACTTCATTTCAAACTAAATTCAATGCATAATGATACTCACATTTTCAAGTTCTTCCAACTTTTTCTGAGACTACTCTATAACAAAAGAAAACAAAAAGTTGTTTCAAATGATTAAATCAATTCTAATGCTTTTATCCTTTTTAAAAAAAAATGTTCACCTGAGGATATGTTTTTTTGTTTGGTTGGTTTGTTTTCTAAAGAGAGAGAAAGGAAGAGAAAGAGAGAGAGAGAGAGAGAGTGAGAGAGAGAGAGAGAGAGAGAGAGAGAGATTGCACGTTTCCCTCCCACACCTGACCGGCAGTTGAACCCACAACCTTTTAGTGTACGGGCTGATGCTCCAACCAACTGAGCCCATTAGCCAAGGCTAGCCTGAATTCTTAATGAGGTTCAAGATGTAAAACAGATAAAATGAACCTGATTTTATTGCTACTTTCCCCCTCCTTCCCACAAGGACTCCGTATAAAAGGACTTCCACGGAGTGTAGTTTAAAATCTCCAATTAGTCCAATTGCTGCAGTTTAATTTTCCAAACTACCCTTAAGTCATGGAAGCATAAAATGCTGAAGGTCTTTACAGTAAGTCTAGCCCTTGCGTGGGCTGACAGCAAATGGTAAAATTACCTTTCTGTGCCACCTAATTTTAGCCAACTCTCTGAAACAAAATTACCCACCTGGGACAGATGTAAGGACTTAGAGAAAGAAGATGCAGGGATTCAGGATGAGTGAAGAGGCCTGTGAGGTGTCACTGAACAGCTGCTTGGAGGATTGGGGAACCATATTCTCTGTCATAAGATCCCTCTACCCCTCTTCTCTCCCATGGACTGATCACAGGGAGGGACAAGAATTTCATTTTTAGTACAAATTAATTTCTATATTTAGCAAAAGGGGGAATCTTCAATATATCTCTCAAAAATTAATGTCATAGTTATTTTCATTCATATTCACTATTATTCTGGTAGATTTTGTGGATTTCTTTTTCAACTTAAATATAGTGAGACAGAGTGGGGAGCATCAGACAAAGTTTCTTGTGCTCATATCACCTTCCAGCCTCAGTATTGCATGATGACTACACTACAGAGTAATTTAGCCATTCTATTCATGAGCAATTATTTTTTTCTAATTTCTTCCTATTACATCCAACGTTGCACAGAATATTGTTACACCTGTTTCTCTGTGCACACATGCATGTGTTTCTCTAGGAAATATCCCCAGCAAGGGAACTCCTTGGCATTATAGCATGTACACCCTCAACTTTACTACATGTTGTCAAATTGTTCTCCAAAATGGTTGTACTCATTTTTACTTGCACCAGCAGCATATAATAGTTACTAGAGGCCCAGCGCACAACATTCGTGCACTGGAAGGAGTCCCTCAGCCCAGCCTGTGCCTCCTCGGAGTCCGGGAGCCCTTGGGGGATATACGACAGCCGGCGTAGGCCCGCTCCTCGGCTGCACTCGCCAGCTGAGCCCAGCTTCTGACCGAGGAGCGCTCCCCCTGTGGGAGCTCACTGACCACCAA
>NW_006286041.1:0-1835 GCF_000327345.1 Myotis davidii
TTGCAAATACATTTTTATCATCTAATGCTTTTTAATATAAATAGAAACATTTGCAAATAGGATGACTATTGCTTCATACACATCTATTATATTTCTCAAATATTGCTTGGTTGAGTCTAAAATTTATGTTAAGGCATAATCTCAAGTCTTCAATGAACATTAGGTATTCTGTGTTTAAACTTAAAATGATTTAATGTAAACATTTACTTAAAAACTACGTCTTAGTTATCTTCTCAAATTTAGAAACCTGATTTTTTAGTCAAAGTAATTATCATTAGAAAATAAAATAATACACTAGAGGTGCTGAGAGACATATTATAGTGTAGAGGTATTTTTTCTAAACTTAATTTGATGTGCTAGAATATTAGGTATTTTATTGAAATTTATGCAATTATTAATTTACTTGAAATAATCTAAAAGATTATATATAATCAGATATTTAAATTTTCATGTCTACTAACAGAAATATTATGTCAAAATATTTTTAAAACAAAAAGGTTTTATATTTTCGCTTTAGTACAATAATATTTTTAAGTAGCAATAAAATCATTGTATATATAATCCATTTAATATTTATCCTTTTATAATTATGTATTTATATTGCTGCCCTATATTTTATAGTATCTTCATACAGATAAGTAATTTTTTAAGGTATTATTTCATCTAATAGATGTGTCTGGGATATCACGTTAGATTCATGAAAAGAAAATTTAGTTGTTGGTTTGGATCAGTGGTTGAACCAATTTTTTAAAATACTTTCTAAGTTAGCTGGTGTTTCAATTGCACATAGTGTAATATTCTCATTAAAGTCACACAAGAATAATTGACCTAAGGATGATATTTTAGAAGGCATACTTTAAAAATTTAGACTAATGAATTACAAAATCATTCACAAAATTAGTCATCATCTATAAAGGATCCCTTTAACAATTTGGCCAATGTTCCAATTTTATATTAGTAATAGATGGGTTTTAAAAGCTACCACAATCAGCCATATGCCTCAGTATCTTTCCAAACAAAATAAAATACTGCATATTAAATCACAATTCCCATGGTACTTAAAAAGGTGAATTTATTTCAAAAATGAATATAATAGTTGCTAGTATGCAGTATTTTTATCTAAATTTCAGGCTACAAAAAATAGTAATAAAAAGATGAAATATTAAAATAACTTCAACTTTTTCTTGTATACTGGTTGTTGAGTAACTTCTGTATCTGATTCGAATAACCTGGTTTTCCTGAAGGTGGTTTTTATCCTGTACAATCTTGATTTTAGGTCAATTCAGTATCTCTTGCACTGATTGAATATTAGATTTAAATCTCACTCAATTACTTATCAGCGGTGCAAGAGTGAAAGAAATTTATTTTGTCTCTATTCGCTAATTTAAATGTGTATCTCATTCATTCAGTTATTGTGTGTAAAATTACTCGACACAAAGCAGAGTATCTAGTATAGCAAAAGTATCATATGTTTGTACATTTCCATTTCACTGGTAAATTCCCATCTTATCCATATGTGATCACCAACTTTGTTTCCAGAGATCTTATTTGTTAGTGATATTTTTTCTCCTCATACTTAGCACTATGACAAGTCGACAAAATATTCTGATGCTACCTTATATGGAAGAGGCCAACATGTATTTGTACACGTATAAGTTACAATTCTCAACATGTATAGATGCAGCTATATTCTTAGAGAAGTGTATATGGATATATATGTGCAGATGTGTGTGTTTATGCATCAAAATATTCATATTACTGTGTATTATGTGTAAAAGGGAAAAGGGCATGCTTTGTAATAAATAATACAGGCACTTTGGAGTGCAAATGATAAA
>NW_006286042.1:0-240 GCF_000327345.1 Myotis davidii
TGTATTATTAAAGCTATCTACTTATAAAAAAAACAAAAACACCCTGGGGTGTTCATCACAACCAACACCACCACGACCAAGTGGAAGAAAGTCAGTCCTGCAGGGGTTGTGTTGCCAATGGCTGTGCCCTCCCCCTAGCTGTTTCCTGTAAGGGCAGGGTTTGAAGCAGGAACCCGCCCTGGCAGTGTGGAGGCATTTCTTTTAAAGTGTGCCAAGCCAGCATGGCCAAGGGTGAACCTG
>NW_006286043.1:0-1116 GCF_000327345.1 Myotis davidii
TTACAGCAGACCCTTTAGCATTTCTTGTATTGCAGGTTTGGTGGTAATAAACTCCCGAAGTGCTTTTTTGTCTGTGAAGCACCTGATTTCACCCTCAATTTTGATTGATAGCCTTGCTGGGCACAGTATTCTTGGATTCAGACCCTTCCTTTGCATGACTTTATATATTTCATTACATTCCCTTCTTGCCTGATGTGTTTCTGTTGAGAAATCAGTCGCTAGTCTGATAGGGGCTCCTTTGTAGGTGACTTTCTGTCTCTCTCTGGCTGCTTTAAAGATTCTTGCTTTGTCATTGGTGTTTGCCAATTTAATCATAATGTGCCTTGGTGTTGGTCTTTTGGGGTTCATTTTGTTTGGGACTCTGTGAGCTCCTTGGATTTGTGTGAGTTTTTTCTTCCCTATATCAGGGAAGTTTTCTGTCATTATTTTTTCAAATAGGTTTTCTATTCCTTGCTCAGCTTCCTCTCCTTCTGGGACCCCTATTATGTGGATGTTGTTTCATTTCGTGGTGTCTCAGAGTTCTCTCAGGCTCTCCTCCTGCTTTTTAATTTTTTTTCTAGAAGCTGCTCTGCTTGGGTATTTTTTCCTACCTTGTCTTCTAGCTCACTGATACGGTCCTCTGCTTCTTCTAGTCTACTGTTGATGCCTTCTATTGTGTTCTTCATAGCAGTGATGTCATTTTTCATTTCCTCGTGGTTCTTAGACATATTGTTGAATTTATCTTCCATTCTTTTCATCCACCTTATGACCATTTCTCTGAATTCGTTCTCTGACAAGTTGATTGCCTCCGTTGCCTCCATTTCGTTTACTTCCTTTTCTGGTGATGCCTGTTTTTCTTTCATATGCGGGCTGGTTCTTGGTCTCCCCATGATCTCTCTTCTCCAGGTGTTTGGTTATGTAGTTCTCGCTCTGCTTTTTGTGAGAATATGCAGGGCTGCACAGTCACGCTGTCCCAGATCCAGAATTTCTGCGTTAGCAGCCGATCTCTGGATGATGGGTCTTTGGGTGTATACGCTTCCAGTAACAGCTAATAAAGATCTCAAATGAGTAATTTTTAATTGTTTGCTTGAAAGGTATTTTTCCGACTGACTTCATGAATTCCTATTTTGAAGCCCA
>NW_006286044.1:0-798 GCF_000327345.1 Myotis davidii
TCGGACACTAGTCTGTGTGACGGGAGAGTTCTGTGCACTTTGGGAAGAGCAATGTCGTTTCCCCGCCTGGAGACCCCGCGCCCCTTCGGGGGAGCAGCTGAGGCTTTCCCTCCACAGGCCCCTTCTTCTCCAGCCCGAAACCCTGGCGGGCGGCCTTCGGGGTGACCGTTCTGACTCTGCTGGGAATCCTGGTCGGGGCGGTGATCTCATGGTGTCGACAGCAGAAGAGAATCCGGGCCTTGAGCCAGTGGGAGCGAATCGCCAAAGGTGAGGCCTGGCTACAGGTGACTGGGACCTCTGCACCCCAGGCCGCCCACCAACTGCGCGGGTCGCCCCTTCCATCCCCATGACAGCACCTTCTCTTTCTGCTTATTTCCAGAGAAGCTACAGGAGGAGCTCGGTAAGTCCCAACCCCCAAATACCCGCCTCGCGGTTCTGGGGTCCCTGGTTACCCCCTCACCGACTCTTCCCGTTTCCCCTGCAGGGAGGAGGAAGCAGCAGTACCTGGCACGTGAGTACCTAGACCTGGACCCACATCTGAGACTCTCTGCTGGGACCTGTCCAGCCCCTTCCTCACCCCTGACCGCCCAGGGGAAGGAATGAGGACACTGATGCCAGAGGTCGGCAGGGTTTCCTCCCTGGAGAAAGGGGTCAGGCTCTCTCCACCAGGCCGCTCGCACCCAGATGTCCAGGGAACCCCAGAAAGGAGAGGAGGAGATGGATTCATGATGTGAGTCCTCCCTCCCTGGCTGCTCTACAGAATCTATAGGCTGCTGAGAGGACACAGGAAGGAGCAAG
>NW_006286044.1:1448-2840 GCF_000327345.1 Myotis davidii
AGGAAGAGAGAGCAAAAGACTCAGAAATGACAGTTGAGGTGACTCTCCCTTCTTCCTCTGTGGATCATAAGTCTCAGGCCTATGCTGGTGAGTGACTCATGCTCTCTGGTTCCTGCACTTGTGTACAAAGCCCTTAAACTCTTTCTGTGCTGGTGAGGGGTCATCAGACCCTGCTCAGAGCTCATGTTCTGTGGAGGACCACCCTGCCTCTCTGGACACCTAGAGAGGACCTCCCAGCTCCAGCGTCCCCTCACCTGCTGCCACACATGCCCACACCTGGGCACAGCCTGGCCCCATCACCCACAGCCCCACCATGATGGAGGGAAGCCCAACATTCTGAGAGCTTTTCTGCCTCCTCCTCAGAGCTGTGGAGGAAGGAAACTAGATATTGGTGGGATGGAGAGAGAAGAGGCTCAGTGAGGATAATGGGTGGGCGGAGAACAGAATTGATGACCTTTCCTTGATGGCCCTTTACCAACCTTGTGAGTGAATCACTGTGTTCCCTGGGACAGCAAGAGAGGGTCCTGGCTCCCTTTTTCTTCTCCAGCTCCTGACTGTTGGACATCTGTGTGGGTAACCTGAGGTCCGCACAGTGTGCCCATCTGCTGCCAACAGAGCCGGGGACAGCTGCTGCCCTGGGCTTCCCCAGATCTGTGTGGGAAGGAGGAGGCATGAGGGGTACAGCTTGGGGCAGGGGCTGGAGGAAGAGGCAGGAGGTGACCTGGCCCAGCTGCTGTCCCTCCTGCCCTGAGCTTCCTCAAGTTGTGCCATATCTAGGCTTCCTTTGCGATGATGGTGGCCATTCCTACTATGTGAGAGTAGAGGTAAGACTAGAGGAGGTGATGAGTGTGTGTTGGTCAAAATTACAAGAGGGAAGCCATGGCCGGTTTATGATGGGTGTGTGTTTGATGGTGATGACCACAGTCAGAAGGTTCTTAAGACCTAAAAGTGATGTAGGCAACTCCTTAGATTATAACAGACTGTGTTGTAGAGTCATTTACTCACAGGGGTGTGGGGTTGGAGCGAATAGAATAGGTGTCAGTCTGCACAGACTGTTACAGTACTTTTTTAAACACAGAACTCGGGTACTAATGGTTGACAGGACAAAGAGACAAACAGTGTGGTAGCACCAGCCATACCTCCTGGGGGTCTTGTGGTGGATGGTTCTTTATAATCGATACCATCACGTTTGGTGTTGACCTCCTTGTCATGTCGTTCTAGTGTTACTAACAGAACTGTTTATGGCTACATTTTAAGGACCACACATCACCATAACCCTGACGGCTTTGGTGTGCCTGCTAAGGACAGAGAGGTTGGTCAAAGGTCACAGCATGAAGAGATGAAGGAAATCCGAGACATAGAGATGGAGTTGGGTTGATTCAGCCACATCTG
>NW_006286045.1:0-623 GCF_000327345.1 Myotis davidii
CCTTCATTCTGGCCCTGCTGAAGACAAGACTGGTCTTCCGTGGTGAGATGGGTAGAGATGGGGCTTTGGAGGGGTGCCCCCTTAATTTTACATCATCAATAAAGCTTTCCATGAAACCCCATCCTCCCTTGTTGGCCTCAGGAAATTCTTTTCCTCCAGGCACCCTGAGAGCTCTGCTAGCAACAGAGGTGAAACTGTCCTCCTAATGGCTAGCACTGTCTTCAAACTCCTAGTGTGTGTGTGCGGATGTGAATTGATTCATTCAATAATCTCATTAATGACACAAAAATGAGGATGTGGGGGACAAACAGCTTTCTGAAAGACACATTAGACCAAATTATCCAACTTTTAACAGTATCTGCGCAGCTAAAGCGCCTCCTTCCTTACTCTCAGAAAAGAAACCCATCGCTTTTAAGAGCCAAAAATAAAAAAATTAAAGGGCATTTCAAGGCGGCAGCAAAGACAGTATGTGTCTAATTATTTTTCTCATTATGAAGAGCTGTTCCTTTCATACTATTTTGCGTGGGCTTTCACCGACTAAGTTCAAAAGCAGTCTCACCTTGCTCTGGGAAAATAAGGATCCGAATCCCCAGTTGCAGAAAAGGAAATTAGTACCAACCATC
>NW_006286046.1:0-282 GCF_000327345.1 Myotis davidii
GTCTGTTTCTCCAACAAACATCTCTCCTTATCTCCAGACTCACCTGTCTAACTGCCGATCCGACAGCTCCCTTGTGTTGCTGACGCTCAGCTCCAGCGTCTCTTAAAATGAAGGCTTGTGATGCCCCTCAAATAGGCTACTCCAGAGTCTCCTCATCTCTAATAGCAACTCTGTCTCTCTACTTATATCCTCTGAGATTTTTGGTGACCTAGACCCCTCTCTCAAATGCCCCATTAACCCTTAGGCTCACTCTAAAGTCCATCTTCAGAAGGAACCAGAACC
>NW_006286047.1:0-319 GCF_000327345.1 Myotis davidii
GGGAAAGAGAACATTGTTGTGAGAGAAAGATACCAATTGGTTGCCTCCTCACGAGCCCTGACCATGGCCCAGCCAGGGAAGAGCCTGCAACCAAGGTACCTGCCCTTGACTGGATTCTAATCCAGGACCCTCTGGTCTGTAGGCCGACACTCTAATCCTTGAGCCAAACCGGCTAGGACTGTCTTATATCTTTTAAATATATTTTTGTAAATTTCAAATAAGAAGAGACAGGGAAAAAGATATACAAACATCAGTGATAAGAGAGAATGATTGATTGGATGCCTTGTGGGGATCGAGACCCCAAACAGAGCATATGCCC
>NW_006286048.1:0-441 GCF_000327345.1 Myotis davidii
ACCTCTAGCCAGTCTCACCAAGAAACAGAGAGGACTCCCTATAAACAAAATAAGAAATGATTGAGGTGAAATAAAAACAGGCCCCACAGAAATACAAATGATTGTTAAAAAATACAATGAACAACTCTCCAATGGGCAAAAACTAAAACCATTTCCCCTAAGAACAGGAACAAGACAGGGATGCCCACTCTCACCACTCCTGTTCAACATAGAACTAGAAGTATTAGCCATTGCTCTTCGGCATAGTATTAGAAGTACTATCCATTGCAATCAGACAAGAAGAAGAAATAAAAGGCATACAAATTGGAAAATAAGTAAAACTGTCCGTATTTGCAGATGACATGATATTGTACATAAAAAACCTTAAAGACTCCATCAAAAAGCTAATAGACCTGATAAATGATTTCGGCAATGTAGCAGGATATGAAATTAACGCCAAGA
>NW_006286049.1:0-683 GCF_000327345.1 Myotis davidii
GTCTGCGTCATTTCAAAGGACAAAAGCAGACCCGTTAGCCTCTATCCCCCGCAGCACGCTCCTGCCCATGGGAGATGCAGCACCCATCACCATCTGGACCATGGCTGTTGGGGACAGTCAAAGCCTGAGAATCAAAGTGGCAGCATGTCATCGGCTTCACTGGCCTGTCTCCAGCAGCACAAAACCAGTCCTCCCAGCCAGTGCTCTGGGGACCGGTCGTCAGGGAGATGTGGTGGCCCTGTCCCCTGGCAGCCGAGCGTCCCAGGCTTCTCTTTGGGCAGGCCTGGGCCAGGGCCTTCGGGGGTCTCTGTGTCTATGGTATAAATCCGAGTGAGATCAGACACAATGTTATCAATGATTAGCTTGGTAAGGTCGTCACTAAACACCTGCCACCATGGCTAGTCGGCCTCGGCCTCGGTCAGCACCTGGACCCCATAGACCCCATCGCCACCGCTATGTGCTGAGCCTGGAATTGGATGCACAGCCCTCTGCCATAGCTGTCTCACAGCTGGGCCCTGGCAGTGACGGAGATGGTGGTCCATTGCCAGCTGTAAGGATTCAGCCAGTTCTTGAGAGAAATCAGGTAGTGAAGAAGGTGCCTGTCTGGGTGCTGAAAGGAGACTTGGAAGCACAGTACCCACAGCACAAGTAGCTTGCACTGCACAATGCTGTCCCAGATCACC
>NW_006286050.1:0-1182 GCF_000327345.1 Myotis davidii
AATGGATAAAAGACTTAAATGTAAAGCATGAAATCATAACAATCTTCGAAGAAAACATAGGCAGTAAAATTTCAGACATCTCACACAGCAGAATTTTTGCCGATACATCTTTAGGGCAAAGGAAACTAAGGAGAAAATAAACAAATGGGACTACATCAAAATAAAAAGCTTCTGCACAGCAAAGAAACCATCATCAAAATGAAAAGAGAACCACTGAATGTGAGAACATATTTGTCAATGATACATCTGATAAGGGGTTAATATCCAAAATATATAAAGCACTCATACAATTCAACAAAAGGAAGACAAACAATTCAATTAAAAAATGTGCAGAAGAGCTAAATAGACATTTCTCCAAAAAGGAAATACTGATGGCCAAGAGACACATGAAAAATTCCCAAAATAACTACTCGTCAGAGAAATGCAAATTAAAACCACAATGAGATATCACCTCACACCTGTTAGAAAGGCTATCATAAAAAATAAACAAGTGCTAGCAAGGGTGTACAGAAAAGGGAACACTAGTTCACTGGTGCAGCCACTATGGAAAACAGTATAGTTTCCTCAAAAAATTAAAAATGGAACTTGTTTGACCCAGTGATCCCGCTTCTGGGAATATATCCTAAAAACCACGAAACATCAATTAGAAAGAATATATACATCCCTATGTTCATAGCAGCGTTATTTACAATAGCTAAGTTTTTTTTTTAACAGCCCAAGTGCCCATCAGTAGATGAATAGATAAAAAAGCTGTGGAACATTTATATAATGGAATACTATGCAGCTATTAAAAAGAGGGATCTCTTACCCTTTGGGACAGCCTGGAGGACCTGTAAATATTATGCTAAGTAAAATAAGCCAGACAGAGAAAAAAAAATATCACATGATTTTACTTATTTGTGGACTCTAATAAGCAAAATGAATTGACCAATAAAATAAGACCCGAAGCATGGAGGCATGAAACAGACTGACGTATCTTGAGGTGGGGTTGGGGGAATGAGAAGAGATAAACCAAAGAACATATGTACTTATATGCATAGTCCATGGACAGGGGCAATAGGGTGGTAAAGACCTGGGAGGGGGGGCATTGGGGCAGGGAGCAGGGGGTAAAGGGAGTAAATGGGAGATATTTATAATACCATCAACAACAAAAACACACATCCTATCTAATAATAGACAAAC
>NW_006286051.1:0-363 GCF_000327345.1 Myotis davidii
GCTTGTTTATGTGGAGCCTCACACAGGAGAGCGTGTCCCGGGAAAGAAGGTGCTGGAAACACGAGGAAGCAGCCATGAGGAAGCAGGAGGAAGTCAACAGTCGTGCTTCCATGTTGCCAGGACGCCCACAGCCTGGGTATAAAGGCCGCCAGGGAAGGAGCCTGCAGACATCTCCGCCCTCACTCCCACCCCAGCCAGCCCACAACATGTGCCACACCAGCTGCCACACAGGCGGCCAGGCTGGCTGCTGCTCGCCCAGCCCTTGTCAGTCCTCCATCTGCCTGCCCATGAGCTGTAGGCCTACTGTGTGCATGGCCCCTTCCTGCCAGCCCTCCATGTGCCTCCTGTGAGCTGCAGGCCTAC
>NW_006286052.1:0-427 GCF_000327345.1 Myotis davidii
TTCTTCCTTGAATGTTTGGTATAACTCCCCTGTATAGTCATCTGGCCCTGGACTTTTGTTTGCTGGAGGCTTTTGGATGACTGCTTCAATTTCATCCATAGTTATTGGCCTGTTGAGATTTTTAGATTCTTCCTGATTGAGTTTTGGAATGTTGTATTTTTCTAGGAATATGTCCATTTCCTCCAGGTTGTCTAGTTTGTTGGAGTAGAGATGTCCATAGTATTTTTTTAACAATCATTTGTATTTCTGTGGGGTCTGTTGTTATTTCGCCTCTATCATTTCTGATTTTGTTTATTTGGGTCCTCTCTCTTTGCTTCTTGGTGAGCCTGGCTAGACGTTCATCAATCTTGTTTATCCTTTTAAGTAACCAGCTCTTGGTTTCGTTGGTTTTATGTATTTTTTTTGGTCTCTATGTAATTTATTTCTG
>NW_006286053.1:0-240 GCF_000327345.1 Myotis davidii
CACCATCCACACACACCATCCGCACACACCATCTAGACACACACCATCCACACAGACCATCCACATAAACCATCCATACACACCAATGCCCACACACACCATCCACAATATCCAAACACACACAATTCAGACACCATCCACAGACACCATCCACACACACCATCTGCACACACCATCCATACACACACCATCCACACACACAATCCGCATACACCATTCATACACACACCATCCACACAC
>NW_006286054.1:0-806 GCF_000327345.1 Myotis davidii
ACATCTTCAGAACATTTCACCCCAAAGCCAAAGGATATACATTCTTCTGAAGTGTACACAGGTCATTTTCAAAATTAGACCACATATTGGGACACAGACAAAGTCTCTTCAAATTCAAGAAGACGGAAATCATACCAAGAATCTTCTCAGATCACAATGGCATAAAATTAGAAATCAACTAAAATAAAAACAATGGAAAAAATTCAAACACCTGGAGACTAAATAACATGCTATTAAACAATGATTGGGATACCAAAGATATCAAAGAAGAAATAAAAAACATCATGGCAACAAATGGCAATGAAAACACAGCAATCCAAAACATATGGGACACAATGAAAGCAGTCTTGAGAGGTAAGTTCATAGCTCTACAGGCCTACCTCAAAAAACAAGAAAAAATGCCCCTAAAGGCCCAACCCCTACAACTCAAAGAGTTAGAAAGAGAGAAACAAGAAAAGCCCAGATATCCAGAATGAAGGAGATAATAGAGATCAGAGCAGAAATAAACAACATAGAAACCAAAAACTCAATATAAAAGATCAACAAAACCAAGAGCTTGTTCTTTGAAAGGATAAACAAGATTGATGAACCTCTAGCCAGGCTCACCAAGAAGTAAAGGAGAGGACCCAAATAAACAAAATCAGAAATTAAAGGGGTGAAGTAACAACTGATCCCACAGAAATACAGCGGATAATGAAAAAATACTATGAATAATTCTATTCCAACAAAATGGACAACCTAGACGAAATGGACAAATACTTAGAAAAAAACACGCTCCCAAAACTCAATCAAGAAGAATCACAAAA
>NW_006286055.1:0-236 GCF_000327345.1 Myotis davidii
ATTGTGCATGAGTAGGGTCCCTAGGCCTAGCCTACAATCAGGGCTATCTTCCACTCACTCACCAGTCCCCAGTCCCGCCCCACCACCACCACCCACCTGGTTCCCCTAGCCAATCCCCAGTCCTGCCCCACCACCACCCACCCCAGTTCTCCGTTAGCCATTTGGGGATCGGAACCTGGGGGTTGCGGGGGAAGAACTGAGAGATGGTCAGTGCACCTCATAGCGACTGGTCGAGT
>NW_006286056.1:0-495 GCF_000327345.1 Myotis davidii
ATGCATACAAGTCCTTTGGTTGATCTCTCACCTGCCCTCCCACACCCCCCTCCCCAACCCTCCCCGGCCTCCCCATTGTAGTTTGACAGTCTGTTCGAGGCAGCTCTGCCTCTGTATCTATTTTTGTTCATAAGTTTATAATGGTCTTTATTTCTATATCTTTTTTCAACGTCCTATAGTTTTACAAATTCAGGTCTTTTACCTCATTGGTTAAGTTTCTTCCTAAGTATCTTAATTTTTGTTGTTCTTGCAATTGTAAATGGGGTTTTTGTTTAGTTTCCCTGTCTGAAAGTTCATTATTGGTGTATAAAAATGCCACAGATTTCTGGGTATTAATTTTATATCTTACTATTTTGTCAAATTCATTTATTAAGTCTAGTAGTTTTTTGATGGATTCTTTAGGGTTTTCTATGTAAAGAATAGTATCATGTCATCTGAAAACAGTGACAGTTTTACTTCCTGCTTTCCAATTTGAATGCTTTTATTTCTTCTTCT
>NW_006286057.1:0-252 GCF_000327345.1 Myotis davidii
TCTTCTCTGAAATCAATAAAATATATATATATAACTATAATTTAAACATTTCCTGATTAAATATGTTTCTTTTCTTATTATAAATTTTTTACTATCAGACATTTTACTATACCTATACTTTTTATAATGTAAAAGTTGAATAAATCTTGACTTTTCTGTGCAATAAATAAATAAATAAATAAAAGACGTACTTGGACCTGGCCGGTGTGGGTGAGTGGGTGAGTGTCGACCTACGAACCAGGAGGTCACGGT
>NW_006286058.1:0-219 GCF_000327345.1 Myotis davidii
TTTATTGATTTCAGAGCAGGAGGGTGAAAGGAATAGAAACATCAATGTGAAAGAGTCGTTGATCATCTGCCTCCTGAAAAGCCCTTCTGATGACTGAGCTACCAACCTGGGCATATGGTCTGATTGGAAATCAAAACCTGATTTCTTTTGTTTATGGGTTGATGCTCAATCACTGAACCACATCAACTGGGCCAAATCCATCATTTTATTAGGTTGCTT
>NW_006286059.1:0-1097 GCF_000327345.1 Myotis davidii
AATAGTATTCCTGACTCATATAATCAACTGAAATAACTAGCTTTGCTGTTCTTTCCTTAATCATGTCTACATATTAATGTGAACAATCATTTTCAAGCATGAACCTTATCAAGAGTAAACTGAGAAGTTGTCTTATTCATGAGAACCTGGAATCGTGCCTAAAATTAAAAACAACAACATACAAACCTGACTTACCCAAACTTGCCAAGGAGATGCAAGGCCATTGTTCACATTAGTGTTTGCCAGTCATTGTCATGATTTAATTTTATGGGTATTGTAAGGTAAATTGTAAGGAATTCAATTTTATCAATAAATAATATTGTTATTAAGGATGATATCAAGTTTTATTCAACGTACCTATAGTTTAACTAAGACTTAAAACTTTAAGTAAAATTTATTTGGAACAGGGGGTCCCCCGGGGGTTAGGACGATGGAGCCCAACGCGCTGGGGAGTCTGCATGCACGACTCCGGAGACCAGGTTCAGAGACACAGATCTAAGTTTATTGGGGAAGTACAGCTGTATATAAAGGGGTAAGCAGCCAATGCAATAGGGACACATTTGCTATGTTACCCAATGGGTGTGAGGGTCAGGGCTAAGAGTAGGTGACTCCTGGAGATTTGTCAGGCAGGCGTTGCCACTTCCTGGTGTGCCAAGGAAGCCTGTTCACTGGAGTGTACTCACAGTGTTGCTTTGGCCGCAGCACTGAGATAAATCTCTTGAGCTCTACCCACATCTCCCCCTTCCCTTTTTATAAGTGCCTGCTGGATGTGGATAATCATAGCTTGCTGTGCATCCATTCTTTGGATCATGGAGTAAAAGCAACAAAACAAGCAGAATGCAAGGAGGCCTCCTGCTGCTAGGATGACACATATGAATATGTTAGAAGGATTTAACCAGGAGGCTAGACAGCTGAGGGCATCACTTAAGAAATTAAACTCAACAGGTTTCACTCGGGTATTGTTGATTCTTAGGATTTCTTGCTGGAGCTGATAGGTGCTGTTTAGGAATGCCTGGCTGAATGGACCTTTAAGGAGATTTGCTAAATTTTTGCACTCCCAGGAGGCATTTCTCACTGGAATGGGCATTACACAGATG
>NW_006286060.1:0-809 GCF_000327345.1 Myotis davidii
AATAAAGAGCTAATATGCAAATGTTTGTCATGCACTCACGCTGTCACAGGGTAATGGATCAGACACTCAACACTGGAGAGAGAGGAATGGTGACCAGCCAGGCTGCAGCCCAGGAGGGGTATAAGCTGCCTGTCCTGTGGTCCCAGGTACCTGCAGCTGCAACCAGCCAGGGGGATGCCAGCCAGGGTCCTGGTGCCTGCAGTCAGCCAGAGAGAGGGAAATCAGGGTGCTGGTGCCTGTGACCAGCCAGAGGAGGGAATACTGGGTCCCAGGTGTGGAGCAAGGCAGAGGCCGTTAGGGGTGATCAGGCCAATGGGGGGGCAGTTAGTGGCAATCAGGCAGTCAAAGGTCATTAGGGGCAAATAGGCAGACAGACGTAGTTAGGGGCAATCAGGCAGGCAGGCAAGCATGCAGTTAGGAGCCAGCGGTCACAAATTGCAAGAGGCAGTCAAACATCCCCCAGGGGATCCCAGAATGGAGAGGGTGCAGGCCTGGCGGAGGGACCCCCTCCACTTGCACAAATTTCATGCACCGGGTCTCTAGTAAATACATAAATGAAAATGTTGCTGGTTTGATTCACAGTATGGGCATATATGGAAGGCAACTGATCAATATGTCTCTCTCACATCAATGTTTCTCTCTGTCCTTTATGTCTCCTTTTCTTTCCATCTAAAATCAACGAACATATCCTCAGGTGAGGATAAAGAAAACAGTATCTATATCTGTGCATAAGTGTACATCTACAAATAAATCGACATCTTTATACCTATCTATCTATATAGATATAGATGTAGATAGATATAGATATA
>NW_006286061.1:0-1629 GCF_000327345.1 Myotis davidii
AAAAAAACATTCTAATTGGGAAGGAAGAAGTAAAACTCTTCTTATAAGATTATATGTCCCTATGCAAAAACTGTCAAAAACAGAGGAAACAAAAATTAAATATTTATGTACAGTAGTAATAAAATTATAGAAAATAGTATTGATAATACAGTAACTATAAAAAATTAAACACTTAAGTATAAAATATAAAACATGCATAAAATTTGTAAGTTAAAACTATACAACAAAAGGAATTCAAACGATCTACAAAGGGTTATACAGTGTTTATGGAATGAAGACTTGTAATAGGAAAAAGGTTAACTCTTCCCAAATTAATATACAAGTTTAAAGCACTCATAAAATCCCAACAAGATTTCCCAAACACATGGACCAGAATATACCGAAATTAATATGCAAAGGCAAAAGAATGAGAATAATTACTTTGAAAAAATGAGAGGATTCTGATATCCTGATTTCAAAACATACATGAAAATAGAAATCAAGAAACAGACAAAAGTAACTACATAAGTAACCTAAAAGTATATCCATAAAGTATGCCTGATATTTTCCCAAGTACAAAAGTATTCTAATGTAGGAAAACAAAAGACAGTACTTCACCAAATAATGCTAGAACACTGGAAATATACAGGTTACAAAAACAGACAAAAATCCACTGCAATCTGTAGCTTCTCATCTACACTTAAGTATAAAATATAAAACCTTCAGAAAAAAACATAGAAGAAATTTTGTGTAATTTACACCTAGGCAACAAATTCTTAGTCCTGACACCAAAACAAGGGTGTGATCTTCAAACAGAAATAAATTAATTAGATTTTTATGAAAATAATTTTGTGTCATGGCTGGTATGGCTCAGTAGATTGTCCCATACCAGAATATAGGGTTGGGCTTGATTCTGTCAGGGCACAGGGTTAAGTTTTAAGTTTGATTCCTGGTTGCGGTGTGTATGTGGTAGACAGCCAATCAATGATTCTCTCTCACAAAGATCTCTCTCTATGTCTCTCTCAGTATCTCTCTCACTCACTGTTTCTCCCTCCCTAAATTAATACACTGTGGACCAGTAATTTTATTGCTAGCTTTACCTAGTGGCCAGATAAGTTTCTATTCAATGAGTACAAAAAACATCCTATATGATAAAGAGGTTATATGTAAATTGACCCTCATATTTTCACAAGATGGCTGCCTACCACCAGGCCGACACGGGGGTTAGTGAGGGACAACCTAACAATTGAACAGCAGGCTGCGTGGGGCAACCAGGCCGGCAGGAAAAGCCGTGAAGAATGAACACACAACTGAACAAGCAAAGCAAGCTGTGGGGGGTGATCAGGCGAGCGGGAGGACCATGAGGGACGACCAGGCTGGCAGGGGGTACAGTTGCAGGTGACCAGGCCAGCGAGGGGGACAGTTGGGAGCGACGAGGCCGGCAGGGGGAGCAGTAAGAGGCAACCAGGCTGGCGGGGGGGTTAGGGGGGATGAACAGCTGGGGGTGACCAGGCCAGCAGTGGGAGGGCAGTTGGAGGCGACCTAGCCAGCACGGAGGGGCAGTTAGGGTTGAACAGGTCAGCACGCAGAGGCAGTGAGGGGAGATCAGACTGGCAGGGGGGGGGCAGGTAGGGGTGAGCAGGCAGGGCA
>NW_006286061.1:5167-6275 GCF_000327345.1 Myotis davidii
CAGACTGAATGGTCCCCAGTTCAATTCCAATCAAGGGCATGTACCTTAGTTGCAGGTACATCCCAGTGGGGGGGTGTGCAGGAGGCAGCTGATTGATGTTTCTCCCTCATCGATGTTTCTAACTCTTTATCCTTTTCCCTTCCTCTCTGTAAAAAATCAATAGAATATATTAAAACAAAACCGATCACTAGATATCACTTTAATTTCAGCCTTCAAAAAGGGTGGAATAACAGACAATAATAAGAAATGACATTAAGAAGAAGAAACTGGAACCCACATACATTATTGGGAATATAAATTGGTACAGTCACTTGGAAAAGAGTATGAAAGTTCTTCAAAATGTTATCCTCAGAGGTATCATATGACTTAGCATTTCCAAGAAATACATACCCAAGAAAATTAATAATCTAAGTCCATACAGAATTCTGAACATTAATGTTCATGGTAACATTATTCATAAGAGCCAAAAAACTGGTAAATGCCCAATGTTCACCTACTGACGATCGGATAAAATAAAATGTGTATATGTATATAAAGATTATTTGATAATACAAAAAACATGTATCTTAAGAAAAATATGTACATAAATTTTCAGAGCATCAGAATCATAATAGACAAAAAGTAAAAAACTAAATGTCCATTAACTAATCCATACATAAACAAAGTTATATATCCACATACTTAATATAATTCTACACTACCGACCATACTGAGTATAATCTCTCTATATAAATGCCAAGCGACCAGAATGATGGGAATGATGGAAACAACTGTCGCTATGACGCACACAGTGATGGGCAACCAGCCTAATCGGGACCCTGATCGAACCCCAACCTCCTGGGACACCACACCCCCTCCCCCTCAGCTGGCCTGGAACCTGGTTGGTCCCCCCAACCCTGATCAGGGCGGGGCCAGCTGGCCAAAGACCTGTGGCTCCTACCCGCAGCCGATCTGGCCCCCAACCAGCCCCTGCCACCCTGATCGTGAGCGGGGCTGGTTAGTCAACCTCCTGCATCCCCTCCTCCCCACCATCCAGACTGATGGGCCCCTGTCGGGGCTTGCTGGCAAGACTCCTCCTGTGCACAAATTTGTGCACCAGTCCTCTAGT
>NW_006286062.1:0-445 GCF_000327345.1 Myotis davidii
CAGGGAAGTTCATAGCATTACAGGCCTACATCCAAAAAAACACCTTATAATACATCATCGAACTGTGCAACTTGAAGAATTAAAAAGAGAAGCAACAAGAAAAGCCCAGAGTGACCAGAAGGAAGGAAATAATAAAGATCAGAGTGGAAATAAATGACATAGAGACCAAAAAAAAAATACAAAAGATCAATGAAACTGAGAGCTGGTTCTTTGAAAGGGTAAACAAAATTGAGGAACCGCTAGCCATTCTCACCAAGAAGCAAAGTGAGAGGACCCATATACACAAAATCAGAAATGAAAGAGGCGAAATAACAAGAGACCCTCAGAAATACAAAGGATTGTTAAAAAATACTATGAACAACTCTATTCTAACAAACTGAAGAATCATTAAAAAAATACTATGCGCTATTATAACAAACTGGTCAACCTAGAAGAAATGGATATA
>NW_006286063.1:0-935 GCF_000327345.1 Myotis davidii
TGGGGCTTCCTCTCGCTCTCCTTCCCCCGCCGTTGGCCATGTTGCCTTTCTCGAATTTGGGAATAAGAATGTGCATTAAATGATGCTTTTATTTTGAGATGGAAAGATTCTCCTTGTTGTTTTCCACATTCAGATCCTCTACAAAACTCCAACCTGTACATGTGAGGAGGCAGGAGCGGCTGGGCTTGACACTGGCCACAGCCTCTGTCTCTAAACTGTGGTCTCTGTCACATGCATGCAGCTGCCTCCTGAAACCACAGGTTTCACTCAACTTCCCTGCTGTTCACTTGCAAAATCCTGGTTTCCAGCCTCTCAAAGTGGGAGAATTTCCATCATTTATGCATCTCGCCCTGGCTGGTGGCACTCAGTGGTTGGAGCGTCATCCCCGCAACAAAGGGTTCGAACTCTTTAGAGTCATCACCACCCTCATGTGGAGGTAGCAGGTCTTTATAATTGGGTGCACCTCCCTCTCTACACGGGAAGAAACGGGTATGAACTATGTGGTACATGAAGAACAAACTACATGTTGATGTAATAACTGTCCGAACACGCAGAGCATGTTTATAATATTTTGTTGGGGCCAAACTGACAATTGTTAAGAAGGTGAGGACGTGACTGCTACAGAGAATAACCTTTTGCAGCTGCATTTATGCATTTGAAGTTAAAGAGGGAAGGTGAGGAGTGACATGGAGATGGGAGAGAGAAAGGCGGGCACTGGATGCCAGCACAGTTCACAGGAGGTTCTCTCTCTCTCTCTCTCTCTCTCTCTCTCTCCCTCTTTTAAAATCTTTATTGTTAAAAGAATTATATAGGCCTTCTTCCCCCCCATAAACCCCATCCTGTTCCCGCCTCCCCCCCATGTCCTCACCACCCTATTGTCAGTGTCCATGCGTTAGGCATAAATGCAGACAAGTTCATTGGTTGATCTCTTCTCA
>NW_006286064.1:0-210 GCF_000327345.1 Myotis davidii
TTCCTATCAAGAAGCATAGCTCACTCCCAGCTGATATGCCTTATTGGTTGAGCATCAACCCATGCATCAAAAGGTCTCTGGTTCAATTCCCTGTCAGGCCATATGCCTAGGTTTCAGGCTTGATCCCTGGTTGAGATTGTGCAGGAGACAGCAGATCAATGTTTCTTCTCTCACCAATGTTTCTATCTCTCACTTCCTCTCTCTCTCAAA
>NW_006286065.1:0-465 GCF_000327345.1 Myotis davidii
ATACAAAGAAGCAAAAAACACCCAGCCGGAAAAACAGAAAGAAAAAAGAATTCAAAAATATGAAGATAGTGTAAGGAGCCTCTGGGACAACTTCAAGCGTATCACATCCGAACTATGGGGGTGCCAGAAGAATAGAGAGAGCAGGATATTAAAAAACCTATTTGAAGAAATCATGACAGAAAACTTCCCCTACCTGGTGAAAGAAATAGACTTACAAGTCCAGGAAGCACAGAGAACCCCAAACAAAAGGAATTCAAAGAGGACCACACCAAGACACATCATAATTAAAATGCCAAGAGCAAAAGACAAAGAGAGACTCTTAAGAGCAGCAAGAGAAAGAAAGTCAGTTACCTACAAGGGAGTACCCATACGACTGTCAGCTGATTTCTCAACGGAAACTTTGCAGCCAGAAGGGATTGGCAAGAAATATTTAAAGTGTGAATGCCAAGAACCTACAACCAAGAA
>NW_006286067.1:0-308 GCF_000327345.1 Myotis davidii
TATAACCATGCCACTTTTAAATTTTGTCATTTGTGGACAGGTTTATTCTGATGCATTTGTAGGTATATGTTTAGAAAATTCCATGAAAAGGACTCTGACTTAATCTAAATTGCAGGCTTGTAAGCAGGTCATATTTTTGAACTGAATGAAGACTTATAGAACTTCAAGGAATAACTGAATTCAAAACCTACTGGCAAATAATCAGGATAAACAAAAATAACTATGGGACTAAATGAATTGAGGATAATTATTCTTATAACTGTTTAAAATATTGTTGACCTTTAAATCCTTTGTTTCCCAAATATAAG
>NW_006286068.1:0-1371 GCF_000327345.1 Myotis davidii
ATAAAGGAAATGTGTTTGTAGTTTTGTTTGTTTTCAGATGATGGGGAGGGCCCTAAAGAGGGGGCAGGCATGTGAGAATGGAGTAATGTAGAATTCTTTCATTGGGACACCAGACAAGCCATTCCATACTGTGCCAGACACTTGGATAAGGACAAGGAGCAGACTGAAGGGGGATTTTTTCCTCCATACTTTATTATAGTGCAAGGAAGAAAAGAATTTGATGTTTAAGTTTGGTTTGGATAGGAGGTGTGGGATGGATGGTGGTGGTTGCAGTCATGAGGAGCAGGTTGTTGTGTTAGTGCTGGCAGTGAATAATAATGAATTTGATTTCCTTTTTACATGGTAGACTAGTGAATATTGTTAAACTATTGAAAGGATGGTCGACTCATGATGTGAGGTTGTATGCTGAAACAGGAAGAGTTTTTCCTTTAACAACTTGGGCTATAACAGTATTGTTGTACATAGGAGATACTAGAGAAGTGAGGTTTTACTCTTACTCTTTCACTGATGATTCACTTCATGTTACATTTGCTCAATCCAAAGTATGATATTGGTAATAAGGGAAACTGGGTATGGTGTACCTGGGTATTATGTTCACAATTTTTCTGTAAACCTGGAACTATTCTAAATTAAAACAACACTCAAAATCCTAGGATATGGTAATATCTGAACATAGTGGAATGGACCACTGAAATGACGGGGGAGTATGTAAGTGGCTTAGAGGAAACACCACTTCCCTGCCATATGCTTGTCTATAATGCAACTAAATGAAATGAGATAGCGAGAGAGGTCCATTTGAGAAAAATTTTATGAGGTGAGGGCAGTTCTCTTTTGTGTAACCAGAGCGTCTGAGACTACTGCATTCTCTGCCACCCCTGCCAATCCTGGATGGTCAAGCTGAGGCTTTGTGATGTCAAGCCACACCATGGCAACCACTGATTTTGGCCATCAGAGCTGAAGTGAGTGACTCTTAATTGACCTAGAGAGTATGTAGAGAGGCCAGGACCTTTTCAGTAGTGTCTGTTGCCTCAAGATAGCCAAACTTACAAAGATATTTACGACTAGTGAAGATAAGGAATAAGACTGCACACACAAGGATGGTTGAAGAAACTGTAAGTCCTAAAATGAATTAGAAGTCAGTTTCTCAACTGGACGACGAAGAAGTTGATAAGGTCAGAATACCTTTTTCAAATCCTGCCCCTTCCCCAGTAATTCCTCACTCAAGATTCTGGCCTTGTGCTTTTTGGTCACAGACACTTCCTCCTTCAATCTATTGTCATTCAATTACAAGCCCATTTCCTAATCATTTTCCAATTTCTTCCCCAAAACCAACGCTTGTCTGTGTTTAACTTGTTTCCAAACTACATAACC
>NW_006286069.1:0-1104 GCF_000327345.1 Myotis davidii
GATGGGGGAACTATGGTAGGAAGTCATGTGGCTATGAGCTCCCTGGTTTTTGAGGGCCATGATTTTGTTTTTAAAAAAGAATATTCACTTATTTATAATTACTGCTAAGTAAACTTCTCTTTTAAACAGGAACATAAAAACACAGTAGGGCTTTGCACAAGTGGAATTTCGAAACAGTTGGTTTGTATACGTGTCAAAATAAGTTAGAATGGAATTCATCCAGGAGTTTCCAAGTCCCCTGAGAGGCCTCACACCTCTTTTGCAAAGTTTGGGGTCGATGGGTGAAGATAGGAGCCTTTGCAAGACCACCCTCCCCCACCCCAGCCTCAAATTGTGAGTTGTGCTGTCCCTTTCCTTAGCTTTGCCCAGGTCCAAGGTACAGGGTAGGGGGATTCAAGTATCAAACTCACTGAGGATCAGCTGATCGTGGGACTTCAGGCAGGAAGGAGAGCCCCACCCTGGGGTCCTGAACCTTCTCCTTTGGGTTTCCAAGACCCAGGCCACTGCTCTGGCAGGAGCAGAAGGAGGAGGAGGAGGAGGAGGAGAAGGCACAGGGTTCCTTTTGGTAACAGGGGAGAAAGATGATTTGGAAGAGGCAGTTGTCAGGGATGATGCTCTGAGCAGGAGAAAATGTCTTCCACAGTGACAAGGTCACTCCCACCTGAGGGTCATTGTGGCCGGCACCTGGTGCTTTGGAGCCCGGGGCTGGAGAACACACTTAGGGTGAGGCTCTGTGAGCCCCAGCCTTCTCATCTGTTGCTTAGTGTGAGCTATAGCAGAGAAGCAGGGGTCTCTGGCTGCCTGATCCCAGGCCACAATGTCCTCCCCTCAGTCTTGATCACAGCCACCCTGAGGCTGGAGATGGCCCTGCACTAAGCTACAGCCTTGGAGCGGCTACATTGCAAAGTGGTCCCCCACCCCCAGCAGTCCCCCCACCTCGTTCCTGGGTTGAAGTTGACTTCACCTCCTTCTGTGCCTTTGGGGATAACCCTGCCCGCCCTTCCCCACGGAGGCCTCAGGAGGCCAGTGCTCAGGAGTCTGGGCCCCTGGATCCTGAATGTGCTATTTCCATGTCTGGAGCCTGCTGCCTCCAGTTCCAGGGGC
>NW_006286070.1:0-376 GCF_000327345.1 Myotis davidii
GTGAGCAAGTTGTGAGTGGGGGAGTAGATATTAGATACTGGTGGCCATGATGTGTACCATCTGGGCTTTGGTTTCTGGATGCCTTAGGGATTCAAGATTACAATAAGCCTGAGCAAAATTTAGCTAAGTTCTTAGAGAATTAATGTGCAAATATTGCATGTTAAAAGCAAAGATTTTCCTTTACCTCTCCAGACAGGGATGTGAGGCCTTCAACCTCCAACCAGCAAGTGGCTTTGTAGATATGAAGCCCCTGTGTGGCATCAGTCTAGGGCCTTAATTAGAGGTGGTGTGGGCTTGGCTAATATGCTTAGCCTTAAGAAATGATACAGCTCAGTGAAAGTGTATCACAGGTCTTCTTATCATCTATTTCTTTCAC
>NW_006286071.1:0-434 GCF_000327345.1 Myotis davidii
AGACTTGATTTTTACTTTATATAATGTGTTGATCACTTATAGACAGGATTTTGACTTAATAGAAAGGATTGTTAGTTCATAGACAGGAGTGTTACTTCATAGAGTGTATTGTTACATCAGACAGTATTGTAACTTCATAGAGAGTATTCTTACTTCATAGATAGGATTATTACTTCATAGGGGGGTTTGTTACTTCATAGACAGGTTTGTTACTTCATAGACTGTACCGTTACATCATAGACAGGATTGAAACTTAATAGAGAGGATTCTTACTTCATAGAATGGATTGTGACTTCATAGAGATGATTGTTACTTCATAGACAGGATAGTGACTTCATACACTTTACTGTTATATCATAGACAGTATTGTGACTTCATAATGAGGATTGTTAGTTCATAGGATTTTTACATAATAGACAGTATTGTGACTTCAT
>NW_006286072.1:0-412 GCF_000327345.1 Myotis davidii
TGCTTAAAGCATTACAAAGAGTATTACATATGTTTCCTTTCTTTTTCTCCTCTTGACAATCCCCAGGCCTCCCCTATCCCTGAGTGTCTTATGTCCATTGGTTATGCTTACATGCATTCATACAAGTCCTTCGGTTAATCTCTTACCCTCCCCGCCTGCCCTCCCACTCTCCCTGGCCTTCCTGCTGTAGTTTGACAGTCTGTTCGAGGCTGCTCTGCTTCTGTATCTATTTTTGTTCATAAGTTTATAGTGGTCTTTATTATCCATTAATGAGTGAGATCATGTTGTATTTTTCCTTCATTGACTGGCTTATTTCACTTAGCATAATGCTCTCCAGTTCTATCCATGCTGCTAGAGATGCAAGAATTCCTTCCTTTTCACAGCAGCATAGTGTTCCATCATGTAGATGTAC
>NW_006286073.1:0-218 GCF_000327345.1 Myotis davidii
GACTTGCCCAACATTACACTCCTTTTTTAAAAAATTGTTTTTATTAAAGGTTTCAGGGAGAAGAGGGGTGAGGGTGAGAAAAATAGTAACATCAATGATGAGAGAGAATCATCAATAGGTTGACTCCCACATGCCCCCCACTGGGGACTGAGCCCACAACCTGGGCAACTGCCCCTATCAGAATCGAACCATGACCTGCTGGTACATAAGGCGATGCT
>NW_006286074.1:0-2931 GCF_000327345.1 Myotis davidii
AGCAACATTCTATTTGCAGGTAATTGATCTGTTACGTATTCCATCAGAGTAGAATTACAGTTTTAGTATTGAGAATTCTTAGAACAGTAGACACCTATACAGAGTGTTCTGAACTCTTTTATCTTGTATTCTTATGTTTTCTAAGTAGGTTCCTGAAGAACGCCAATGGAGGGAACAGAACTGAATATGTAATCAGTAAACTCGACATTTCAGAGCTCTTTGAACATGATTTCAGTGTTTCTTTTATCCCCCTTTTGTATTTAGGTTCTATTTGCTAGTAATTCAAGTGTTCCATATTCCTTCACAGAAGAATTCCATTCTTTCGTATGGAGAATTCATAGAACAGTAACTGCATTTACAGAGTGTGCTGAGCTCTTTTAACTTGTATTATTTTTTAAGTAGATTCATCATAAACGGTAACAGATGGATGGGAACTGAAATGGTAACCCTTAAACTCATCAGTTTCAGAGCTGTTTGAACATGATTTCTGTGTATTGAAGTGGCCCGTTTTGTATTGTTCTATTTGCTTGTAATTGAACTGTTCCATATTCCATCACAGAAGAATTCCATTGTTCGGTATTGAGAATTCTTAGAACAGTAACTACTTTTACAGAGTGTTCTGAGCTCCATTAACTTGTATTCTTATGTTTTCTAAGTAGATTCCTTAAACACGCCAACAGATTAATGGGAACTGAAACTGTCAAGAGTATGCTCGTCATTTTAGCACTTTTTGAACATGATTTCAGTGCATTTAAGTTCCCCGTTTTGTAGCAACCTTCTATTTGCAGGTAATTCAAGTGTTGATTTCTATCACAGAAGAATTTCAGTTTTAGTATTGAGAATTTTTAGAACAGTAACCACCTATACAGAATGTTCTGAGCTCTTTTAACTTTTATTCTTGTTTTCTAAGTAGATTCCTAAAAACGCCAACAGATGGATGGGAACAGAATGTGTAAACGGTAAACTCATCATTTTAGAGGTGTTTGAACATGATTTCAATGTATTTAAGTTGCCCGTTTTGTATTAAGGTTCTATTTGCATGTAATCAAAGTGTTCCGTATTCCATCAAAGAACAATTACATTGTTTCGTTTTGAGAATTCTTAGAACTGTATCTACATTTATAGAGTGTGCTGTGCTCTTTTAACTTGTATTGTTACTTTTTAAGTAGATTCCATATAAAAGGTAACAGATGGGTGGGAACTGAAATGGTAACCCTTAAACTCATCATTTCAGAGCTGTTTGAACATGATTTCTGTGTATTTAAGTGGCCCGTTTTGTATTAAGGTTCTCTTTGCTTGTAATTGAACTGTTCCGTATTCCATCACAGAAGAATTCCATTGTTTATTATTGAGAATTCTTAGAACAGTAACTACATTTACAGAGTGTTCTGAGCTCTATTAACTTGTATTCTTATGTTTTCCAAGTAGATTCCTTAAACACGCCAACAGACAGATGGGAACTGAAAATATCAACAGTAAACTCGTCATTTTCATGCCGTTTGAACATGATTTCAGTGTATTTAAGTTCCCCGTTTTGTAGTAAGGTTCTATTTGCTTGTAATTCAAGTGTACCATATCCATCACAGAAGAATTCCAGTGTTTAATATTTTTGAATTCCTAGAACAGTAATCACATTTACAGAGTGATCTGAGCTCTATTAATTTGTATTCTTATCTTTTCTATGTAGATTCCTTAAAAACGCAGATTGTTGGGAATTGAACATGTTACAGTAAACTGGTCATTTTAGAGCTGTTTGAACGCTTTTTCAGTGTATTTATGTTTCCCGTTTTTTAGTATGGTTCGATTTCCTTGTAATTCAAGTGTTCCATATCCATCACAGAAGAATTCCAGTGTTTATTATTGTGAATTCTTAGAACAGTTACCACATTTATAGAGTGTTCTGAACTCTATTAACTTGTATTCTTAAGTTTTCTAAGTGGATTCCTTAAAAACGCAAACGGATTGTTGGGAATTGATAATGTAAACAATAAACTCATCAATTCCGGGCAGTTTGAACCTGTTTTCAGTGTATTTATGTTTCCCCGTTTTGGATTACGGTTCTATTTATTTGTAATTCAAGTGTTCCATATCCATCACAGACGAATTCCAGTGTTTATTATTGTGAATTCTTAGAACAGTGACCACATTTGCAGAGTGTTCTGACCTCTAGTAACTTGTATTTTGGCTGGGTGAACTGTCTTCCTCTGAAGTTCTTGATGTTTGCAGTAGCTTTTCATGGCCTGGGTAATGTGCTGTGGTGGTGGTGAACTGTCCTTTCCTTATGTATGTCCCAGTGAATCTTTCCCTGAGTTCTTGTAGAGTGAACTGAAAGCAGTAACATGACGAGAATACTGCTAACGTTTAAAATTCAGGCTACTTTACTTGGCAAATTAAGAACAAAGTTCTTTCAAACATTAAAAATTCCTGTTTCCAGAGTTCAGAATTTCTGTATAAAATATAAAGTATGAGAATACTCTTTATATTAACTACTGTGAGTGTATTGGTTATGGTTTATGGAATAAAACAGCTTAAATACTGAATTTTCTTGTATACACTTGTAAGAAAACTATAAAATTATCTTGAAACTCTTAAAGTATACAATGTCCGACCCAGAAATGTTTAAGAACTTGTTAGAAACACATGAAATACAAGTATATAGAGCCATACTAACTTTATGGCCGTGTTCAATCACAGAGAATTCAAGAAGAAAGCAGTAAAATGAGAAGAATACTGGTAATGGTTACAATTCCGGCTACTTTACTTGGTGAGTTGAAAACAAAGTTCTTTCAAACATTAAGAATTCCTGTTTCTAGAGTTCAGAATTTGTGTATAAAGCTTTTAACTGATGAGAATACTGGTTATATTAACAACAGTGCTTGACTTGGATATGGTGTTTTCAATAAAAAGCTGAAATACTGAAGTTTCTTGTAT
>NW_006286075.1:0-1059 GCF_000327345.1 Myotis davidii
TCACCTGTAATCTGGTCCCGGGTGCCCGGAGGCATCCACGCTCTGTGACCCCCTAGACCCCAGCCTGCATGACCTGTAACCTGTAATGATTACCCCGTGCCCACGTTCCCATGCGTGTCCTTCCTACCTTCCCCGTCATCTCTGTCCTTCTTCCCAGTATAAGCAGTGGCTGATGGTGGGGTGCAGAGCAGATTTCTGCAGGTGACCTGCTGCTCTCCCCTCCTGCCGCCAGGACTGGAATAAACGCTCCTACATGATTCCACCCGGTCTCTGCTGAATTGGCTCAGGTGGTGACAGGCAGCCCGGACCCACGGGTTGTCCGGTGCCAAGTTCACATGAACAGAAGCGCACACTGTGTGGCCTCTGCGCCTGCTTATTTCACTGAACCTTCCACCCGGTCTCTGCTGAATTGGCTCAGGTGGTGACAGGCAGCCTGGACCCACAGGTTGTCCGGTGCCAAGTTCACATGAACAGAAGCGCACACTGTGTGGCCTCTGCGCCTGCTTATTTCACTAAACATAATGCTTCCAGGGAACATTGTCCTTTGTTCGTTTCCTGCTCAGTTTCCTTTTGGGTCAGTTGGCCTCTACATCCTGAGCATCTGTGGGTGTGAAGGGCCCTCTGTGGGAACCAGCACCCGTCAGCAGGCGTTTGTGTGCCCTCCCCTCCTCGATCTGCCTCTGCCCTGTCAGAACTGATTGACATCACTCACTGGCTGCCACCTCCCTCCTGCTCTCTGCCCTTTGCTTTCATGTCACTGGTCCAGGAGGGTGACACTAGAGAGGTGATGGCCGCTCCATCACGGGTGCCCGGGGACAGTCAGGACCTGGGAGAAGGCACCCGCAGGAAAACACACACATGCCCTGTTGTTGGTTAGTGTCCAGCCCTCCCTGCCCCCAACAAGGGACACTGTGGGCACCTCTCCTCCCTGCTGCTCTCTGCCACCCGCCAAGTTCAGGTTTCCTTCCTCCCTGGAACTCAGTTCCAGACGGTGAGTCCCTGACCCCTGATTCCTGTGTCCAGGCTGCGGAGCCTCTGACTGTGGCTTCTGGGAGGCCA
>NW_006286075.1:1833-2780 GCF_000327345.1 Myotis davidii
TGATTCACTATTAAATGGACCAAGTCAAATTTGACAGTAGGGCCGCTCACTCTGCATTTCTTGGGGAAAGCACTTGCTCTGATTTTTCCCAATAAAAATCATTTGTGGATAAAAATGTATTTCTCTGTTTCTTTTTGGAGCTTGGTGCCCACAGTGTCAGCCTAGAGATTATCAGCCCATTGGCCTCGAGGGAACCCAGACAGTTGGGGTCTTGGGTGACTCCCTGGGTCCCCCTGGGGGCACTGAGGCTCAGCGTGTGGTTCTAGAACCTGCGGCCTGTGACCCGGGGCCTGTTGTACGCCCCCTCAGGACCACAGGTTCACTGGGCTTCTTCTCACAGTGCCGCTGCTGCCCAAAAATCTGCAGGAGGTGGAGGTCCCCATCGTGGCAGATGAGATCTGTCTTTGGCAATACCTCAAGATTGGCAAGGTTATCAAGGACGACATGTTGTGTGCCGGGAGCTGGGGCCGGGACTCCTGCCAGGTGAGACCCCCAGACTGTGGCCTCCGTCCATTGCTCCTGCCTGCAGGGGCCCTGGGTCATGACTGTGTTTCCAGTCTCCTGGCTCTCACCACTTTCTCTGAGCTGGGTGACCCTCTTCAGCTCCTGCCAAGACCTGAGGTGCCTGGGTCCCTCACGTTCAAGGTGGCCCCATCTGGCATGTGTCCTGCAGGTGAGGTGGCTTCACCCAAGCACCAGAACAGGGGGTTGCACTTCTCCCCAAGCCCCTCTTCTTCAACCCTCCATCTGATTCCCAGCGGCCCCTCACTGATGCCATCTCCTCCTTCTTTGCTGTGAGCTGGTTCCATGCATTTGTCTGCTGCTGTGCTGTCACTGAGGCTGGTCTAGGAGGATGGGCACATTGGCTGGGCTGTTCCCCCGCCCTGTGTCACTGGACAGCCACTCGGTTCCCGTTCCCTCAGCTTTATGGTACCAGCTGCCTAGTT
>NW_006286076.1:0-501 GCF_000327345.1 Myotis davidii
TCTCCCTTCCTATCTGTACAAAATCAATAAAAAAATATGTGAACTTACACATATTATTAGGAAGATTCCATTTATAGGAATTATCCAGAAGAGTTAAAGGAGTAGAGATAGAAAGGAGTTCAGGGTTTTGAGGGGAAGGGGGAATGGGGAGTGCATACTTTTGGGGAAGAGTTTCCTTGTGGGGTGATAGGACATCCTGCAACTAGACAGTGGTGATGTTTGCACAGCACCCTGAATATACTCCATGCTCAGGAATGGCACCATTTAAAATGCAAATGATAACTTTTATTATTAAAATTAATTATACAGTGGGAAAGTAAAGGCTAAGAACAGAAAAAATAAAAGGATAAAAGTTGAAGTCCCCCAAAACACCCATATAAGGAAATTCAAAAGACAAAAAATTGAACCAGACCATGGAGAACATAAGAGCAAAATAAAAACGGTAAAGAAAAGGAAAACATCAAGGCCTGGGATCATAACAAATTTTTCCCTTGGGACAGG
>NW_006286077.1:0-820 GCF_000327345.1 Myotis davidii
TTGCATATCTTGGATGATTAGTGACTTTGAGCAATTTTTTCATATGCCTTTTGGCCTTCTTTAAAGAAGTGTCTATTTAGGTCCTTTGTCCATTTTTATATTGGATAGTTTGTCTTCTTTTTGTTAAGTTGTATGAGTTCCTTGTAAATGCTGGAGATTAAATCCTTATCAGAGATAACATTGGAAAATATGTTCTCCCATGCAGAGGGCTCTCTTTATATTTTGTTGAAGGCTTCTTTTGCCGTGCAGAAGCTTTTTATTTTGATGTAGTCCCATTTTTTAATTTTATCCTTTGTTTCCATTGTCCTAGGAGATGTATCAGTAAACATGTTGCTATGAGAAATGTCTGAGATTTTGCTGCCTATGGTTTCTTCTAAAATTTTTATGGTTTCACTACTTACATTTTAGTCTTTTATGCATTTTGAGTTTATTCATGTGTATGGTATAAACTGGTGATCTAGTCTCATTCTTTTGCATGTCCAATTTTCCCAACACCATTTATTGAAGACAGGACTCCATTCTATGCTCTTGCCTCTTTTGTCAAATATTAATTGAACATAATGGCTTGAGTCAACTTCTGGGTTCTCTGTTTTGTTCCATAAATCTATATGGCTGTTCTTGGCCAGAACCAGGCTGTTTTGATAACTTGAAATCTGGTATTGTGATCCCTCCAACTTTGTTCTTCTTTCTCAAGAATTCTGTTATTTGGTATCTTTTTTGGTTCCAAATGAATTTTTGGAGAGTTTGTTCTAGGTCTATGAAACATGCCGTTGGTATTTTAATATGGATTTCATTGAATCTATAGGTTGCTTTGGGTAGT
>NW_006286078.1:0-286 GCF_000327345.1 Myotis davidii
CAGCCCAGCCTGCACACTCTCCAATCTGGGACTGCTTGGGGGAAGTCCAGCTGCCGGTTTAGGCCTGATCCCTGTGGTGGGATCGGCCTAAACCGGCAGTCAGACATCCCTTTCACAATCTGGGACTGCTGGCTCCCAACTGCTCACCTGCCTGCCTGGATTGCCCCTAACCGCTTCTGCCTGACAGCCTGATCACCCGCTAACCACTCCCATGCCAGCTTGATTGACCCTAAACTGCTACCCTGCAGGCCCAATCACCCCCAGCTGCCCTCCCCTGCAGGCCTGG
>NW_006286079.1:0-718 GCF_000327345.1 Myotis davidii
GTATGTCCTCTTTGGAGAAATGACTATTCATGTACTTTGCCCTTTTCTAATTGGATTATTTATTTTCTTGTAATTGAGCTGTAAGAGTTCTTTGTAAATTTTGGATATTAACCCCTTATCAGATGTATCATTGGTGAATATTTCCTCCCCATTCAGTGGGTTGTGCTTTCATTTAATTTTCATTTGTCTCAAGATAACTTTTGATTTCTTCCTTGATCTCATTGTTAACTTACTCATTGCTTAGTAATATGTTTTTTAGTCTCTATGTGTTTGTTTTTCAGATTTTTTTATTGTAATTGATTTTAGTTGTATACAGTTGTGGTCAGAGAAGATGGTTGATATGATTTTGATCTATTAACTATCTTTCTCTAGCTACTCGTGAGATTCTTTATCTTTAAACTTTGCCATCTCAATTATAATGTGTCTTGCTGTGGGACTCTTTAGGTTCATCTTCTTTGGGACTCTCTGCATTTCTTGTATTTGTGTGTCTTTTTTTCTTCACCAGGCAAAGGAAGTTTTCAGAAATTATTTTTTCAAAGAATTTCTAACTCTAGCTGGTTTGGCTCAGAGGATAGAGGATCGGCCTGTGGACTGAAGTGTCCTGGGTTCGATTCCAGTCAAGGGCACATGCCCAGGTTGCTGGCTTGATCCCCGGTAGGAGATGTACAGAAGGAGTCAAGGGCAAATGCCCAGGTTGCTGGCTTGATCCCCAGTAGGG
>NW_006286080.1:0-279 GCF_000327345.1 Myotis davidii
AAACTGGTGCAAAGTATATAACCAATTAATGGGAGACATAAACCACATTAAATAGACTTTGTTTTGTTAATCCTCATCAGAGAGTATTTTTCTATTGATTTTTAGAAAGAGTGGAAGGGAAGGGGAGAGACAGATAGAAAAATCTATGTGAGAGAGACATCGATTGGACCAGGGCCAGGAATTGACCCTGCAACCCAAGTACATGTCCTTGACCAGAATTGAAATGGAAACCCTTCAGTCTGTGGACCCACACTCTATCCACTGAGCCAAACCCGCTAG
>NW_006286081.1:0-340 GCF_000327345.1 Myotis davidii
TGTGCCCTTGACCAGGAATTGAATCCACAACCCTATGGTCTATAAGCTGAGGCTTTAACCACTGAGTAAACCATCCAGGGCAAGTTTTTTTTTTAATTGATTTCAGAGAGAAAGGGAGAGGGAGGGAGAGAGAGAAACATCAATGATGAGAGAGAATCACTGATCTGCTGCCTCCCTCATGAACCCCACTGGTGATAGAGCCTGCAACCAGGGCATGTGCCTCTGACCATAAGTGAACCAGGGACTTTATAGTCCACAGGCTGAGGCTCTAACCAATGAGAAAAACCATCTACTGATTAGTGGTCTGTCTACGTCAGCGGTTCTCAACCTGTGGGTCGCG
>NW_006286082.1:0-490 GCF_000327345.1 Myotis davidii
CCATGGCCTTCAGGACTCTGCTGTGCTTCCCAGAGAAGGCTGCCATGAACAGAGGTGGAGAGAGCTCCATAGGAAGCCACTCCAGAGCAGGCTCTGACATGCCAGTTCCAGGAGTCTGCGTGGAGCTGGGAAGCTCTTCCCCATGAAGCTGCTATGAAAGAGATCCTGGGAGACAGCGGGAGCAAGGCATCTTGTCAGGCTGAGCAAGAGCGACCCTGGTCCTTCTCCCTTTAGAGGGACGAGCTGAGGGCCAAAGGCACTGCTCCAGCAACAACTGGAGTGCCCCCAATTTACCTCAACCTCATTTTCTGCTTAGGGGCCGCAACGCCACTCAGCCCTGTCTCTCCTCTGTCACTGGCAGGACAAGAACCAAGCACCGTGAGGGGTGAGATGACCACTGGACCCTCCCACGTCTACCCACTGGCTTGCTGGAATTCTGCTGTACAGTGAGTACTGAGAAACCAGAGAGATGATCCCACCCTTTCCAGGG
>NW_006286083.1:0-603 GCF_000327345.1 Myotis davidii
AATAAACTATATAACATACAACAATATAGATAAATATAATATTAAATTAAAAAGGTTTCAGAAGATTACATGCAGTAGGATACCCTTTTATAAAGTTACTAGAGGCCCGATGCATGAATATTCGTGCAAGAATGGGCCTTCCTTCCCCTGGCTGCTGGCACCACCTTCACTCTGGCCAGAGCCACCTTTCTGCCTTCCCACACTGCCCAGAGGCCAGGAGCAGCTAGGGCAGTGCAGAACCCCTGCATCATTGCACATCCCACCCTGCCCCCGGCCACTTGGCGCCTGTGTATGCAAATTAACCTGCCATCTTTGTTGGGTTGATTTGCATACACACTCCTAATTGGCTGGTGGGCATCACGAAGGTATGGCCAATTTGCTTCTTTCCCTTTTATTAGTATAGATGAACAACTAAATTTTTTAATACTATATAATAAAAGGGTAATATGCAAATTGACCCTAATGGCTGAACCAGTTGCTATGACATGCACTGACCATCAGGGGGCAGATACTCAATGCAGGAGCTGCCCCCTGGTGGTCAGTGCACTCCCTCAGGAGGAGCACCACTCAGCCAAAGGCCAGGCTGACAGCTGCGAGCATAGC
>NW_006286084.1:0-294 GCF_000327345.1 Myotis davidii
TCTCTGGGATGTGTTCTAAGAGATTCTAAAAGAGAGGCTGATACTGAACCCAGGTTCAACTGCCGGACACTTGAAAGACCAAATCGAGATCATGGGACTGGTGGGAGGAATGTCGGTTTATTCTAGAGCCTGCAGCTTCAGAAGATGGTAGACTCATGCTGCAAAGACAATTGGACACGGGCAGGGGTTTTTGTGAGGAAGAGGAGAGGGGGGAAGAACAATAACAGAATAAAAAGGAGGGGTTGAGAGTTCTCCGTTGAGGGGACTAAGTGCAAGCCAACACAGTCTGTTCAG
>NW_006286085.1:0-1190 GCF_000327345.1 Myotis davidii
GGCAATAAATACATATCTACCAAAAAAATTGAAACTAAAAATCAAAATAAATAACAATAAATCTAATGAAGAAAATAAACTGACGAATAAAATAGAATCAAGGCATGGAAACATGGAAATAAATTGACAAATCTTGGGGAGGAAAGGGGTGAAATAACCAATGAACTTATATGAATACTAGAGGCCCGATGCACAAAATTTGTGCACTCAAGGGGGTCCCTCAGTCCAGCGTGAACCCCTTCACAGTCCAGGACCCCCCAGGGAATGTCCCCCTGCCATCAAAATAAAAAGCTCTGCAGATCAAAAGAAACCATCAACAAAACAACAAGAAAGCCCAATGCATGGGAGAACATATTTACCAATGTTATCACTGATAAGGATCTAATCTCCACCATTTACAGGAAACTCATACAACTTAATAAAAGGAAGATAAACAACCCAATTTAAAAAATGGGCAAAAGACCTTAATAGGCACTTTTCAAAAGTGGACATGCAGAAGGCTGATATATGAAAACATGCTCAAAGTCATTAATCATCAGAGATGCAAATCAAAATGATAATGAGGTATCATCTCACACCTGTCAGAATGGCTATCAACAAATCAACAAACAACAAGTGCTGGTGAGGATGTGGAGAAAAGGGACCTCTTGTGCACTGCTAGTGGGAATGCAAACAGGTGCAGCCACTGTGGAAAATGGTATGGACTTTCCTCAAAACATTAAAAATGGAACTCCCATTTGACCCAGTAATCCCACTTCTAGGAATATATCCCAAGAAATCAGAAACACCAATTAGAAAGGATATGTGCACCCCTATGTGCATAGCAGCACAATTTACAATAGCTAAGTTTTGGAAACAGCCTAAGTGCCCATCAGCAGATGAGTGAATTAGAAAACGGTGGTACATCTACACAATGCAATACTACGCTGCTACAAAAAAAGAAAGAACTCTTACCATTGGCAACAGCATGGATGAACCTGGAAAGCATTATGCTAAGCAAAATAAGCCAGTCAGAGAAATATAAATATCACATGATCTCACCCATTTGTGGAAAATAATGAACAATATAAATCGATGAACAAAAATGGATCAAGAGACATAGAAGCATAGAAGAAACCATCAAACCTCAGCAGTCAGGGAAGGATGGGGCGAAGATAAGAGATAAACCAAAGGACTTGTATGCGTGCATA
>NW_006286086.1:0-354 GCF_000327345.1 Myotis davidii
ACACACACACACGGGCCCGAGATGGGGCTACACACACCTCACTTGGGGACACCCTCCCAGCGATGTGCTGCCACGTCATGAGTGTGCATTGGTGCCCGCTGTGCTGGGGGCAGGGCCGCCCCTCCAGCCCTGTCACTGCCCGGGGGCTGTGGTCACTGCTACAGAGCCAGGGAGCCTTGTCCTGGGGTGATGACAGCCAGCCTGGGGGTGGGAGGGGCTGCAGGGTCTCCTGGGAGCCCCACTGTCCACCTTACACACCCCTACACACCACACACACTACACTCAGTACACATTACACATTCTTATGCACACATCTGTACACACACATACACTGCCTGTGCACACACCTGTACA
>NW_006286087.1:0-595 GCF_000327345.1 Myotis davidii
CCCTGGTGGTGAGTGCGCATCATAGCAACTGGTCGACAGGTTGTTCTGTTGTTTGATCATTCAGTGGCTTAGGCTTTTATATATATAGATATCACCCCAATAAATTCAATAAAATTTTTTAAAACATAGGAATACAAAATCAACTTTGGCTGCTTTTGTATTTTTTGAGAAGGGAGTTTACTCTAAATTCATTATAAACCATGTGGCTCATGTGTTGATAGTAGAAAATATCAAAAGGTAAAGACAATTTATAAATCTGTTTAAAATAAAAATAAATCACTTGGCATATGGGTATTAACCAGTTACTGTAACCAGTTTTTTTCATGCCTGTTAATTAATATAGAATTTGAGCACAAAATATAAAATATTTGAATCTAAATAGGTTATCTACATATGCAATATATAAAACTTTGAGTCCTTGGAATTAATTACAATGAACAAAGGATGAAAATAAATATTGCTTAGGAAAAAGTAGTTATGGAATCCAGAAAGCTAAGTGTCTTAAAAATAAATTTGTGAAAATAATTTAATTAATAATTACTAGCCTTAAGCACAGGAAGTAAATATTGAGGGCTAAATATTTATCACATATATG
>NW_006286088.1:0-414 GCF_000327345.1 Myotis davidii
TTGACTTTGGGTGGTGGCCACACAATGCAATATGAAGATGATATATCATAAAATTGCACACTTAGAACTTATATAATTTTATTAGTTAATGAGACCCCAATAAAATTAATAAAGAAAAAAGCAAGCCATTGTAAAAAAAACATAAAAGAGAAAACAAAGATGGCGGCATAGGTAAAACCAGAAATTGCTGCCTCCCACAACAACTTCAAAAATACAACAAAAAGACAAAATGGACATCATCCAGAACTACAGGAAGGCTGGCTGAGTGGGAATTCTACAACTAGAAGGAAAGAGAAAAGCACACTGAGACTCAGAGGAGCTGCGGAAGTAAAGTGCAGAGGTACAGAGGCTCGAGCGCGCGGAAAGGGGCTCATACCTAAAGACGCAGCTTTCTTTTTGAATCCGGAGGGAGTC
>NW_006286089.1:0-1642 GCF_000327345.1 Myotis davidii
TCCGAGGGCAGCTTCCTGAGCTCGTTCTCTTCTAAAACCTCGCAGGCGTCGTTGGCCCTGCAGCTGCCCAGGGGGTTGCCCCCGTATGTGGAGATGCGCTCCCGGGGCTGGATGGTCAGCATGATCTCGTGGTCACATAGCATCGCCCACATGGAGTACAGGCCACCGGAAAGAGCCTTGCCTAAGAGGAAGAGGTCAGGCCTGACGTTTTCATGGCAGACCACCAACCATCGACCAGTCCTGGTCAGTCCCATCTGGGTCTCATCCAATAAACAGGACCTGGTGCCAGGAGCAGAGCTCACACACACCCATCAGGCAGCCTGGGTCGGAACAATGACGCCAGACTCGCCCTGAATGGGTTCAACTATGAATGCAGCAACGTTTGGATCCTGAAGAGCAAGCTCGAAGAACACACTCGAGAGCAGACATGTCGTTGTAGGGAATGATCTCGAACCCCGGCATGAAGGGGCCCAAGCCACTGTCACTGCTGCGGTCCGTGGAGCTGGAGATGGCACACAGAGTCCTGCCCCAAAAGTTTCCAGCTGCGAAGACGATCTTGGCTTTGATCTTGGGGATGCCCTTCACGTTGCAGCCCCACCACCACTGGCTTTGAACTTGGGGATGCCCTTCACGGAGTAGCACCACCGCCGTGCTAGCTTGCAAGCGGTCACCCCAGCCTCCACCCTGTGCTGATGGGGAGAACCTGGTGGTGGTTGAAGAGCTTCGTGACATTCTCCTCGTCCGACCTCGCCCAGCATGTTGCTGTAGGAGGCCCGAGGTCAGAGTCAGCTTCTCCGCCTGGCCCTTCAGGGCGTCCACGATCTTGGGGTGGCCATTGCCTTGGTTGAAGGCGCTGTGCGCACTCAGGAAATCAAAGCATTTCCTGCCTTCCGCTGCCCACAGGGAAATACCTGTCCCTCTCTCCAGGGCGACCAGTCAGGGTAGTAGTTGTGAGCGCCATACTTGGCTCCCCGTTCAAAAACGTCACCAGAGGATAGAGGGCCTTGGACCGTCTTCTTAGTCACCACCGATGTAGCAGAAGCCACTGACGTGGGGTGCCCGACAAATCCCCGCCACAGTCTGCAGACGAGCTAGCTTGGAAAGCATCGTGTTCGTGGAGCAGGAATCCCACCGACCAGCTACCCTTTCTTCCCGTGGTTCAGATGGAAATGCAGATTGTTAACCCTGGATCCAGGGGTGGTCTGCTGGGACCAATAATCCCTGGCGGCGCCTCTGGCTCCGGAACCAGCGGCTACATCTCAATGGCAGCACATTGTTTGATTCTTGCATGGAGCCTGACTGAGGATGGAACCCACAACCTTGGCACTATTGAGATGAAGCTTTAATCAACTGAGCTCTCTGGCCAGGGCCAAAGTTATCAGGGGTTTTTAGTAAAATAAGTCACTAATGTATGTGAGAATAGAGATACCAGAATCACTGGGATGAGAGATAGTGATGGAAGGCAACTGCGATTCTCGGATGACCATCCTGGAGCCAGAGAGGAGGGAGCCTGATTCTGGGTTGCATCACCTGAGAACTGCCTTCTCATAATCCAGGACCCCTCGCAGATATTGGAGAGCCGGTTTGGCCAGATCACCGCAGGACAGGCCGAGTGACCCAACCTGCCAGAGGGATCCTCAGC
>NW_006286089.1:4989-6195 GCF_000327345.1 Myotis davidii
CGGTAAAGGGCATATGCCTGGTGTGTGGTCACATCCCCAGTGGGGAGTGTGCAGGAGGCGGCTGGTTGATGTTTCTCCGACATATATGTTCCTAACTCTCTATCCCTTCCCCTTCCTCTCTGTAAAAAATCAATAAAAAATATATTTTACAGGGGGAGAGAAAATGGCAGCTGTATAAACAGACGTGTCCTGTGCCTTGTCCTGGAGCAGATAAGGGTGAGCAGCTGAAACGGGTAACATACAGCCCGAATAGGCAGAGGATTTTCAGCTGAGAGACTGTCTGCAGTCCAGAAAGACCGAGAACTCCCAGGAAAAAAAGGACGGTTGGAGACTGCGGCTGAAACCTCTCCCGGTGCACCAGCGTAGCAGCAGAGACCACGCCATTTTAAGTGGCTGTTGCCGGCATCCAGAGACCAGCTTCTAACCTGGAAACAAGGGATCTCAAGCAGCGTGACTGCATGAACTCAGACGAGCACTGCTTCTTCCCATGGAAAGGTTAGACTTCCCCTAAAGGTGCAATTTGCAGTTCGGGTTGGAGAGAGGATCACGCTCGAGAGCTCAGGGCAAAATCTGCGCCCCACAGAGTCCGCAGCCGTTGGGACAGCGTGACCCGCGAGTGGGGAAGGGGCCCCACAGGGCTGCTGGCAGAAGGGAATGCTAAAAATAAGCCCATAGCTGGACTGGATGTAAAAAAGCAGCCTTGGGCTTTGCCAGTGTGCTTGCTGCTTGGTGCCAGGGGCGAGTGGGCGCGCAGAGACTGCGCGCGGAGACTGTGCGCAGACCTGGAAGTTGGAGGCTTGCGAATTCGCACAACGTATCAGGCTCTTGTTACAGTTCCCCTTAGATCATGTGTTTGATTATTAAACCCAGTGCATGGGATTCCCCAGTTGGCGTCATCCACAGAGCCTGTAGGGGAAAGTTCTTTTTGGGGAGCCTGGGATCCTCTCTGTGCATAAAGAACCAGCTCTGGGCAGTGGTGTTTCCCAGGTCAGTTCCAGATACCATAGAGAAAAAAAAACAAACCCTACTGATAGAGAGGACTTATAGCCTCAGAGGTCAATCCAGACACACTGCCACCTAGAGGCAGAGCCACGAACTGTCTCTTCTGTGATCACAAAAATAAAGGCTCTGGTAAACAAATACAACGTGCCTTAAAATCAGGACTGTGGTTTTCAGCACGGAGGGACAGTGTATCGCAGGGAAATT
>NW_006286090.1:0-200 GCF_000327345.1 Myotis davidii
CATATGATTTCACTTATATATAAAAAACAAAATAAATGAGCAAGCAGAAACAGACTCAGATACAAAGAACAAACTGATGGCTGTCAGAGGGGAGAGGGTTGGGAGGCTGGGTGAAAAAAGTGAAGAGATTGAGAAGTACAGATTGGTAGTTACAAAATAGCCATAGCGATGTAAAGTATAGCATAGGGAATATAGTCAAT
>NW_006286091.1:0-282 GCF_000327345.1 Myotis davidii
TCTCTATCTCTCTCCCTTCCTCTCCGTAAAATAACAATAAAATATATATTTTTTAAAAGTAAGAAGAAGAAAGAAAAGAAAATCTAAAAACGCTACCCTGACTGGGTGCCTCAGTTGGTTGCAGCATCGTCCCCTGCACCAGAGGGTTGTAGATTTGAGTCCCAGTTCAGGCATATGCCTGGGTTTCGGGTTCAATCCCTAGTCAGGGCGCATATGGGAGGCAACGTATCAATGTTTCTCATCAATTTTTCTCTCCCTCTCCCCCTTCCTCTCTCTCTAAAA
>NW_006286092.1:0-1434 GCF_000327345.1 Myotis davidii
TCTTCCCCATGTTTTGGGCAACCAGAATCAGAAATTTATGGGGCCAGTATGGAGGTAGCAGTTTGGGCTCAAAGAAGATGCTATTCTGGGATGTTATTACCTGTGGATAATTTCTTCTTGGTCCTCTTACTAGGTAAAGTTTGTGCCTTATCCTTACCGTGCATAGTCAGGTTCTCCAGCTCACTTCTCCAAGCCGCCTCCGCTTTTTTGTTTTGTTAATCCTCACCCAAGGATATTTTTTCATTGCTTTTCAGAGAGAGTGGAAGGGAAGGAGGGAGGAAGTGTGTGCATGAGAGAGAGAGAGAGAGAGAGAGAGAGAGAGAGAGAGAGAGAGAGAGAGAAGAGAGAAGAGAGAAGAGAGAAGAGAAATATTGATGTGAGAGAGACACATAGATTGGGTGCCTCCTGCACCCATGCTGACAAGAAATGGGGATTGACCCAGCAATTCAAATACTGTCCTTACCTGCTCTTGACTGGGAATTGAACCCATGACCCTTTGGTGCAGTGCAGACACACTAACCACTCAGCACACAGGTCAGGGCTACATGTCCCTTTTTAAAGTCCTCACCCAACGATATATTTAGTGATTTGAGGGAGAAAGAGGAATGAGGAGGGAAGGAGGGAGAGAAAAAGAATGGGGATGGAGAGAGAGAGAGAGAGAGAGAGAGAGAGAGAGAAGAATGTGAAAGAAAAACATCAATTGATTGCTTCCCAATATGCCCCTACTCGGGACTGAGCTCAGAAACTTGGATATGTGCCCTGATTAGTGAATCGAACTCGAAAACATTTTGGTGTATGGGACAACATTCCAATCAACTGAGCCACCTAGCTAGAATGGCAACATGATCTTAAGACAAGAGTCACTAATCAATCACTTTGAAATGAATTCATAGTATATTCCCAGGCTTTTCTCGGTGTGAAGGTGGTGGTGATAATATTGATCTAAATTAGTGGTATGACAATATATTGCAGTTCTCAGGACCATGACAGCCGCCAAGTAGCTATGATTTCCCAAAATCCCACAGCTAAAATGCAGCCAGTCCCCAAACATTCCTACATCTGAACATCCATGAAATTCTGGACTTCCCATTTCCCAGATCCTATATAAGATTAGCTTTTGCTGGGTTCAGAGACACTCTCCTTCACAAGTACAACTCTCCCCTACTTAGCAAGCAACACATTCAGATTTTAGTCTCGGACACAGATGCTCTCCCTTTCCTGTGCCACTCCTCACAATGGCTCTGGAGAAGTCCCATAAGCTGAGTGACCAAGCTTGCTGAGCAACTTGCCTTGTCTCTTAGCAACTTGCTGTGAAGTAGTGGCCAGCTGTGGTAATATCACTATCTTGTGCACTGCATCTGACCCTGACCCATTCTCTGTCCTCCCTGTCACTGCCTGGGCTCGCATCTCCTAAATAAATGGTTGCCACTGTTA
>NW_006286092.1:1637-2160 GCF_000327345.1 Myotis davidii
TGTCATCCCCCCCCCCCCCCCGAGGGTAGGAGGCTTATCCTGTGCTTCAAAAGGCAAAGCATCTCGTGGGGAAAATGGGATGTGCACATGGCAGATACTTTAGTAACAAAGGAAGAGCTGGGGCTCAGTCCTACAAAGTCCCCAGGAAAAACTGCTGGCCTCAGAAGAGGTGGTATTTTCCTTCACTTCAACATACGTCATTCTTCCTGTTTTACAGTTATGTGGTGATAGAACCAGACAATGACACAGTCAAAGAAGAATTGAATGTGCACTATCCTGTGCTCAGTGGCAGCCTTGGGGACAATGTGCACATAGAATTTCATTTAATGCTGTCAGGGAATGATGGGGATGACAAGACATGGTGTAAAATAGAGAAAGTGTGGCCTTTAGGGCAAGGATGAACATGGAGGTATAAGGAAAGGCATAGTGAGATATGATAGCTCTTAATTTCCTTAGTAGATAGGAGACTGTTGAAGAATCAAACATAGGAAACAAATGTATGTTCAAGAGCTTCAAAAATCCC
>NW_006286092.1:2174-2807 GCF_000327345.1 Myotis davidii
GTAGGAATTTTTTAGAACTGATCATTGTCACCAAGTACATTTTTGTCAATCCAACAAAAAGCTTTATCTCTTCCTTTTTCTGTCTCCGTATTTCATTTCTGGCCTTTGATTTCATCCCCTTTGCCATTTAAAAATTACTTTTAAGTGCTGTTATATGTAGCCCCCTTCCTGCATATCACTACCTTCCCCCCATCAAGTAACCATTCTAGGAACATGACATTCTAAAAGTGGACAACAAATTAGGATTTCCAGTGTTGTCTTTTCATATGAAGAATGAATTTCATTTTTCTCACTATACTCTAGGATTTGCATTTAGTTTTCTGTCATTATATAAAACTAGTGGCCTGGTGCACGAAATTTGTGCCCATTGAAAGGGAATTAATTAGAGGAAATATTTTAATATTACTATTTGCCCTTTCTCTATAATCAAAGTGTGAGAGATACAAGGAAATGAGTACAATGTATATGAAAATAATACATAATTTTATTAATAAATAAACAGTAATAAAATGATATAACAACAAACTCATGATGTAAAAACAACCCTGATGCGAGAGCGGGTTGGGGGCGTGACTGCGGGCGGACGCTGCAGCCGCCCCACCAGCCCAGGTCTGTGTCTGCAGGCAGGAGGAG
>NW_006286092.1:4701-5310 GCF_000327345.1 Myotis davidii
CATTTAAAAGAGCGGTCAGCTTAATATTAAAAACTCTGGCTAGCAAGTCAGGTCTGTTTTCAACTTTTTGCCAGCGTTGTAAATTGTTTGTAATATCTGCCCATTTGTGGTTGCATGTCATAGTTATAAATAAATCGGGCTTACCATACTTCGTTACAATTGCCATAGCATCCTGATATCGCTGCTGCATATTTCTGGGACAACCCTCAAAAGATGACGGAAGTATTATCAGCATTAGTAAACACATAATGCTGTAGGATCTCCCAATAATAATAATTATGTGCATCAGAATCTTCTCTATTCAATAAGAACCAAGCCATCAAAGTCGAGTTATGCCTTTTAGCCCTGTCTAAGACTTCAGCAAAATCATCTGCATGAAAATATAAATTCTGATCATTTGGCAAATGAATAGCTAATCTTGTGATTGAGTAAGATTGGTCATGCATTCGCATTCCAAAAAGTCTCCAAACAGCCTCAGGAGCGCTCACATACCTGGAGTCAATGAAGCCCTGTACTTCGTCATGGTTGATAATATTTTTTTCAGAAATTTAAATATTTTCACAGTCGTGCCCTTTCTAGATGTATTTAAATAGATACTTGACACTTCTA
>NW_006286093.1:0-468 GCF_000327345.1 Myotis davidii
CAATAAAATATATTTAAAAAATAATAAATAAAATAAAATACGAATGGCATATTTCACAGATCTATAACAAATAGTCTGAAGATTTATATGAAACCAAAAAAGACTCTAAATAGCTGTAGCAATCTTGAGAAAGAAGAACAAAGTTGGAGGAATCACAATACCAGATATCATATTATGCTACAAAGCCCCTATAATCAAAACAGCCTTGTACTGGCACAAGAACAGGCATATAGATCAATGGAATAGAACAGAGATCCCAGAAATTGACCCAAGCCATTACACTCAATTAATATTTGACAAAGGAGGCAAGAGCATACAATAGATTCAAGACAGTTTCTTCAGTAACTGCTGTTAGGAAAATTAGACAGATACATGCAAAAAAATTACACTAAACCATCAACTTACACAATACAGAAGAACAAGACTCAAAATGGATAAAAACTTAAATGTAAGTCATGAAATCATAAA
>NW_006286094.1:0-374 GCF_000327345.1 Myotis davidii
TAATTTCATACCTATTATTTTTGCTTCTTTTTTAAAGTGCTTGTGAAGCAAATGGCATTAGTCAGAGGTTTTAACTTTAGTTTTCAACAGGTTATCTTTGATGTCATGTAGTAAAGTGGTGTGTGTGTGTGTGTGTGTGTGTGTGTGTGTTTGTGTGTGTGTGTTTTGATCCTGCTAGGGGTTTACTGTACATCCTCCTCTTTGAATCTATGAATTTATATCTTTGACTAAATTTTGTACCATTTCTTCAAATATTTTTCTGCCTTATTTCCTCCTTTCTTTCTAGGATTACAAATATATATATGTGTGTGTGTATATATACACTTGCTATCTCACAAGTCTCTGAGGCTCTGCTCAAATACTTTTATATATAT
>NW_006286095.1:0-319 GCF_000327345.1 Myotis davidii
TCTCTCCACAGTCTTGTACTGACTTGTTTGGTAGGCACAATAGGAAATATTTTGCTTTCGAGAACAAGAAAAATAGGTGTATTTGCATTGCACTTATTAATTTGTATAGTCATTCATTGTCTGGTAAGTTAATGTTCACGAAAAAATATAAATTTTTATTAAAATGTTTTTTTTAAATCAACATAACAAAATGACAACAAACTGACTAGAAGAAGATATTTGCAAACAATACCTCCTATAAGGGGTTAATATTCAAAATATGTAAAGAACTCATACAAGTCAAAAGCAATTAAAAAGACAATCCAATTTTTAAAATGGG
>NW_006286096.1:0-275 GCF_000327345.1 Myotis davidii
ACATGCAAACACGAGGCTGAGGAGGTCGGCACCACGTGTCCACGGGGCCACGGCACCGCCACCTCCAATGCTCGTGGGCCGAGAAGTATAGAGAAGTTATGTGTAGCACACACACATGTGCACACATGCATGCACACACATGCACCACATGCACGCACACACGTCACGCACGCACGCACATCACGCATGTGTGCACACATGCATCAAACATGCATGCAGACACATCACACATGCATGCACTTGCATACGTTATTCACCCTTAACATGAAGGGCTT
>NW_006286097.1:0-631 GCF_000327345.1 Myotis davidii
CAGTTCATCCTGCCATTCTTGCACTGGATATTGCGGGTCCTGCAGATGTCCTTAACGGTCCTGATGTCTTCGTTGATGAAGGTGTTGAATTGCTTGCACCTAGGCCTGGTCATCCCCCGTCTTTGCATCATCGTGTTGCAGTACCAGTTGTTGCCACCTTGCCAATTGGAGTCCACGTGTTCCCGTAGGAATCGTTGGTACCTGGACTGGACATAGGAGGGCTGCAGAAGCCCCAGCCCCAGCCCCAGCAGGGTCAGCAGCGAGAGCAGAAGCAATGAAAGGGTCTTCTGGAGAGCCATCACTACCTTGGAGGTGCCTGGGGAGAAACCAAGAGGTAGGAGAAAGGAAGGTAAGAAATGGGCACAAGAGAGTGGAGTTGAGAATGGCAAGCTGATACTCCCTCAACTCTATAGTCTACTCTTTCCTCCTCTCATCTCTGCCCACAACTTTTCTCATCACTGCTTCCCCAAAAGTTAAAAGTTTGCAAACATGATCTTCTCTGAAAGCAAGAACTTTCCTCTTTTATAAGAGAGATGGTGCTGTAGCCAGTACAATGACTCAGGGCACAGACTGATGGGCTGGATGTCCAGGAGTATATCCCTGTATGGTCAGGGTGTGAAAAGGGAGAAAA
>NW_006286098.1:0-322 GCF_000327345.1 Myotis davidii
CTCACTTCAGCTCTGGTTGCTCAAAATCTGTGGCTGTCGTGGTGTGGCTTGACATCAAAAAGGCTCAGCTGGACCGTCCAGGAGGGGAGTGGTTTAAAAGGATATAGAAGCCTCAGATGTTTTGGTCATAGAAAAGAGACATTCTTCTTACCTCCTAAAATTATTCCCAAACTGACCTCTCTGTCTACCACATTTCGTCTAGCTCCATTATCGTCCAGCATTTGCTAGGGAGGAGGCGTTTCCTCTCAGCCACTTCTGAACCCCCCCAACCCCGTCATTTCAGTGGTCAAATCCACTAGGTTCAGATATTACCATTTCCTAG
>NW_006286099.1:0-247 GCF_000327345.1 Myotis davidii
CAGCAGGAGCTGACCACTCAGCTGACCAATGAGTGCCAGACACCAGGCTCATGGCTGTTGAGCGCAACTGCGGTGGTGCGAGCCTCTCCCGTCTCCATGGTAGCGCTACTGAGTGGTGGCAGTGGCAGGCGCAGTGGGGCCAGGATGAGCGAGAGAGGCAGGCAGGAGCAGCAGGTGGCATTGGACTGCTTGTTTTAGCTGATCCCTGCAGGCAACGCCAAGGGACCCCACTGGTGCACAAATCTGT
>NW_006286100.1:0-342 GCF_000327345.1 Myotis davidii
ACCAGCATTATAAGAAATGTTAAAGGGCCTGGAATCAAAGGAGAAAGAGTGAGGAAGAGAAGACGGAGGAGAAGCAGCAGCAGCAAAAGGAAATAGTTAAAAGAATAAAATGGCCATGCATATGTACTTATCAGTCATCATTTCAAATGTAAATGAATTAAATGCTCCAATCAAATAACACAGGGGAACTGAATGGGTAAGAACCCAGGACCCATATATGTGCTGTCTACAAGAGACCCACCTCAGGAGGACAGACACACGCAGGCTAAAAGCGAAGGGATAGAAAAGGCTACTTCATACAGAGGGAACGTTTTTAAAAAGCTGGGTAGTAATCCTTGTATC
>NW_006286101.1:0-564 GCF_000327345.1 Myotis davidii
TTACCTGAATCTCAAAGGGATCTAGGAAGGATGGATTGTAAATTAGAGGAGAGAGAGAATTAAAAGATGAAATTAGTGGAAGCAAAAAAAAACAAAGGAAATAAAAGAAGATTTGGGGGTTTTGAGGTCATGGAACAAAGTCTTGTTTGATCAGAAATTTAGAAAAAGTGTAATTGGTGGTAGTTGAAGATGGAAGAAATAATGACTTTTTTTGGAAATTGAAGTGAGCAAATGGTTGAAAGCTGGTCACATAAATGGTGAGAGCAAGAGAATAAGGAAGCACTTAATGTGAAGGAGTTGTGATTATAATAACCCAGGGTGAATGAAATACAATAGGTTACAATAAATGTACAGACAGAGAATGCTGTAGAGATTGAATCTGGGGGAAACTGGAATAAGGAACTCATTGAGACACACACACCCCTGACCCAGCACATTGCAGCTCCCCATTTTGGGAACTGAACTTACATTTAAACTTCCATTGACTGGCATATCTGTGAATTACTCGAGGCATTATAATAGAGAACCCACGGAAGAATTCTTCCAGTTCTTTTATCTCTTCCT
>NW_006286102.1:0-2338 GCF_000327345.1 Myotis davidii
GCCCCAACATGGAAGTCGTTTTGGAAGCAACACGTGCGCAGTCACAGGGCCTGATGTGTCCCTACCACTTGGTGGGCAGCAGGGCCAGCTCCTCTTTGTGGGTGGAGAGCTAGTGTCAGAAAAGATGGAGACCTGACCCCTGACCTAAATCCAGTCCCCTTTCCCACCACCACACCTCACACCCCAGGGCATGCAAAGGTGTCTCAGGCCCAGCCAGGCGCACTGTGGACTCCAGCACAGGGCAGCTTCCTGGGGGACCTGGCCCCGAACATCTCAATGCAGTGGCCCGTGAGGGATCACCTAGCCCCAAACTCATGGTGCAAACCTCTGAACCTGACTTTCATTCAAGAAGTGGTGAACTTACAACCTCAAACTCTAAACTGGGGAAGTTAATGGGCCTCAGCCTCAACCACCTGAGACCACATAGGGAAACAACAGGGACACATCAAAAACCCTGAGGGTCAGCGCTCACAGCACCATGGAACACAGGGTGAGACACACCAGCAAACAGGTGAATCCCTCCCGGCATCTTAAACTCAACCTGGCTGCCCCCGCTGGCCCAGGCACACACAGCGCATGCTCAGACTGCACAGCCGGCAGGTACAGGGAAGGAGGCCTCGCGCAGAGCCATCCGGTGTCACTGCCACAGAAGCCTGCTCACTGCTGGCCATGCCACAAGTTAGCGGCAAATCCCAGTTCTCTGAGCAGACAAAGGGACATACCAGTCCTCCCAGAGCAGCACTGCCCATGGAAGCAGCCCTCCCCTCCCCACTGATGCCACCCCAGGACGCCCTGAACACACTCACAGGGAGAGGAGAGGAGCACAGGCCAGCGGAGGCGCACGCAGGCAGCAGCGCCTACTTCCCCTCAATGCTGTGACCACACCCGCACGTGAGGAAAAGAACGGACAGACCTGCCCGCCCCTCGGCAGGCCCTGGGGGTGCGGCCAGGCCACCGGGGGCACAAACATTCCGTCACTGGGCTCACCACAGCACGCTCAGGTGGCCAAAGCAGGCACCCCAGAATGCAGCAGTGCCGGCATCCCACCTCATCTCAAACGGGTCTCCCTACAGGAACATACCCAGTCGAGTACTAGCAGCTCAGTGTGAAGCCCATGGGAGCAATCCCCACAGACCCTCCTTGCTGACAGCGCAGAGCCGAAGCAGGGGAGTCCTCCTGAGCCCAAATCACAGCCACGGTGGGCAAGGCATGCATTATAGGGCATCATCCCACAGGGACCCCCACTACCTAGGAAGCAGCCAGAATCCCAGCGTGGGAAGGCGCAGTCCTCAGGCACAGGAGAAACACACAGACTGCCTACAGTTATTTAGCTTCTCCAGAAGTTTGACATTTTTCAAAATTAAGTTGGGAAAGGACTATTATATCAAACAAACAGAAATAAAAGGTGAGCAGGGCTCTGGCTGGTGTGGCTCAGTGGATAGAATGTCAGCCTGATGCCCAAGGGTTGCAGGTTTGATTCCTGATCAAAGGCACATACCTGGGTTGCAGGTTCAATCCCCAGCCCTGCAGTTCGGGTGTGTGTGGGAGGCAACCAATCAATTTGTCTCTTTCACATCAATGTTTCTCTCTCCCTCTCTCCCTCCCATCCTCTCTAAAAACCAATGGGGAAAAACATCCTGGGGTGAGGACTAACAAAACAAACCAGAAAAGTGAGCAGGGCGGGCTCTGGCATAAGCCGTCCCCTGCTGGGCTGGGGGCCCAGGGTTATTAGAATCCGTCTTCACCTCTTGCTAATTGGCAACTGCCAGGCCTGTGAGCTGGGGAAATGTCTACCTGAAGCAGGTAGAGGTGAGGGTCAGAGTGTGGTGGACCGCCAACACCACACTCAATACACCAAACCCATGGGCAAGAACACCCAGTGATTCTCTCAGGATGGGATGGGGGCTACGGGGAGGCATTCTCTGAAATGAAGAAGTGAGGGGCCTGGTCCCAAGTGTGGGGTCAGACCAAGAGCGCTGGCGATGACACGCACTTCCCCCATGACTCAGTGATGCATATCTTGTCCTAGTAACTCCTAGTGAGAGGCCTTGTACATTCTTAATTAATGACTTCTCTTCACCAGCGCTTCTACATCTTTGAGAATGTTTTTATTGACTGACTTTTCAAGGCCCAAGATTTGAGTTTTGCTGCTTCATTTGGGTGCAGTTAAATTTTGATTCTCAAGTGAACTGGCATTAGAAGCATGGCTAATGTCCTGGCAGAAACTCGGGGACTGTGGCAGCCGTGGAGCCAGGGTAGTGCCACGTGTGCTCCAGCCCTGGCTGCCCTGGAGTGCCCTCGGAGACCTCCCGGTGTTCCCTGGAGGAGTGTGCTGGTA
>NW_006286103.1:0-460 GCF_000327345.1 Myotis davidii
CTCCGCACTTGCCTGCTCTGGGATGCAGTGGGGTTCCAGCTGGCAGCGGGGCTTAGGTGCACAGGGCTTAGACTGCACATGGGGGTTCCGGCTGGGGCGGGGCTTAGGTGACATGATCACACCACCTAAGCCCGGCTGCCCAGGGCCACACATGGGGCCCAGATGGCATCTGGCACTGTCCAACCCTGCCTGCACTATGCAAATTAGCCACCATCTTTGATGACGGTTAATTTGCATATGGCACTGATTAGCCAATGTGAAGCATAGCAAAGGTATGGTCAATTACCCTGTTTGTCTTTTATTAGATAGGATTGGCAGGAAAAATCAGGAGAAACAAACTTTGATTGTGGGACTGAAGAAACTGAAAATAATTAAATAGTTTTTATAAACTTTTGTTGAAAGTACTGCTGAGTCTTAAAACTTTTTGTTTTCAGGTATAAGAAGCGTTTTTAAAGCAATT
>NW_006286104.1:0-331 GCF_000327345.1 Myotis davidii
AGTGTTCTACATTCTATTTTTATTTTTCCTTTAACATTATCTTACACTCAATTTTTCCTTTATGCCAATGCTCTCATCCTCACTTTCTTCTGTTGCTCTTACCATGTTCCTGCTTTAGTTTTTTCTCTATCCTTTCTCTTTACTCCTTGTTAAAAATTGATCTTACTCATATATCTAATTTCTGCTCCCTTGCTCCAAGTCCATACACACCTCCTTCATCTCTTTCTTAACTATCTAAATGTTCTTTTTCTTCTATTTTTTGCCCTTTTCTTTCTATCTATCTTGTTGTTTGTTTGATTATTGATTAGTTTGGTTTTTATTGCTTGTTTGT
>NW_006286105.1:0-294 GCF_000327345.1 Myotis davidii
TAAAAGGGTAATATGCTAATTAGACCGGGTCTAGCTTCCATCTTCCGGATGTGCGACTTCCTTCCAGACAAAGTCATGGTGGTTGGGCCCGAGGCAGAGGCAATTAGGGATAAACAGGCTGGCAGGGGAGGACAGTTAGGGGTGAGATCAGGCTGGCACAGGAGGGCTGTTGGGGGCAAGATCAGGCTGGCAGGGGAGGGCAGTTGGGGGTGATCAGGCAGGCAGAGGCTATTAGGGGTGGTCAGGCCAGCATGAGAGAGAAGTTAGGGGCAAAATCAGGTCAGCAGGTGAGGG
>NW_006286106.1:0-264 GCF_000327345.1 Myotis davidii
ACACGCGTGTTATAGGTTTGCCATCACTGATCTGGGGCCACAGCTATGGAACAACATAAAATGAAACAACATCCACATAATAGGGGTGCCAGAAGAAGCCAGCAAGCAATAGAAAACCTGTTTGAAGAAACAATGGCAGAAAACTGTCACACAAGTCCAGGAATAACAGAGAGTTTCAATCAAAATGAACCCCAAAAGACCCACAGCAAGACACATCATAATTTAAAAGGCAAACATTAGCCCTAACCGGTTTGGCTCAGTGGA
>NW_006286107.1:0-504 GCF_000327345.1 Myotis davidii
GGGCTCATTTGTTTGTGTGCATCGAAGTCCAATAATACACAAACAGCAAAGAAAGTAGGAGTTTATTAGTTAAGGAAATGGTCATGCCCAGAGTCATAGTTGTGATAATGCTCAAATACTTGGCTCCCAGTGGCTTTCAGAGGATGGGTTATCATGAATCGCGATGACTGCGGGAGTGAAGGTCATGGTCTCTACAGATCAGCTAGTGCTAAGATACAGTTTTTTGATCACTGCATCTCTTCATGAAGTCAGCCATGGCATCGCCTCACCTGGTGTCATAACTTTTCTGGGTCTGGAGCAGAAACACAACTGAGGCCTGGAAGTTATCTCCCTCTGTGGTCACTAGACCACACACATGCTTGTCCTGGAGACTTAATGATTAAGGGAATGGATGTGCAAGGGAGAAAGAGGCAGGTAAGGGTGCTGACTGAGGCCAGTTTGAATCAAAAGGAGAAAAGATCACGTTAAAGAAATAGTTCCTGCACAATAGTGATTTTTCTACTG
>NW_006286108.1:0-512 GCF_000327345.1 Myotis davidii
AGCTCAAAAGGTTCGCCACCACTGCTCTATACACTGACCCACACCAGCCAGTGCTCATCACCTTTTCTCTTTTTTTTTTTCAAATGAGTTAAATACTTTTATTGTTTTAAATTCTTTCTTCCTTGATTAAGGTGTTACATATGTGTCCTTATCCCTCCCATTGCCCCCCACCCCCCGCGTCACCTTTTCTTACGTCTCATGGATGCTACTTGTACACCAAGTGTGATTGACATGGGGTTTTTCCCTGCCAGCCACATGACCTTGCGGCATGACTGTATATTCTACCCTCTTTAACGTGCTTTATTTTCTCTGTTTCCCCCTTCACCTGAAGTGTTGTGTATCCATCATTCCTCATTCTGTTTGCGTTGCCAACAAGAATTGCATTAACACGACCTGCTCTCCCCGCAGGTCCTGCGGGCTCCTCAGGGCTCTCAGCTGGAGCAGCGATGGACCTTGCGCGGGTGGGTACCCTGTGTCTGCAGCTCTCCTGCTGCCTCTCCTTTTCCCCTGGG
>NW_006286109.1:0-290 GCF_000327345.1 Myotis davidii
GCCACACTCAGAATACACCCTGAATGATACAAAAGATTTAAAAAAATCTGAATAGTCCTGAGAGTTCACAGGGACTGGCCTGTAGAAAAGCCTTCAGTCCCAGCAACAGGAAACTGAGAGACTGCAGACAGTACCAAAGACTGGGATCTTAAGCTAGCCAAAAAAAGACACTTCACTTTTTCATATTTATTTTAATTTTATTATTACCTTGTTATCTCTTTTTTCTTCTTTTTTCATTTCCTTTTTATTGTTTGTTTCTTTATCTTCTATTTCTTTTTTCATTATTTTTC
>NW_006286110.1:0-493 GCF_000327345.1 Myotis davidii
AAATGGACTCTTTCCTTTCCATTTATCTAGATCCTATTCAGGCTTCCAGTCCTGGCTCAGCTTTTGCATGAAATATTCACTGGGGATTCACTGGGTTGTCTCCCTTTTTCCTTCTGTTCTTCATATTTCCAACATCATTTGAAGTTTTCATTACAAAAATATAGCTCTTTATGATAGACTGTTTTGTAAGAACCTGTCATTTTACATGCATTTGTTTTGTCTTCTCGACTAATGTATGTTTCCAGAAGACCAAACCATTTGATAACATTATAATAACCTGGTTATTAATTAACTAGAGGCCCAGTGCACCAAATTCGTGCACAAGTAGGGTCCCTAGTGGCTGCCAGCGGCCAGCTGGGGCCTCCCCTCCCTGGCTACTGGCTGCTGCTGGGGCCTTCCTTTGTTCGGCACCGCCCCCTGGTGGTCAGTGAACGTGATAGAGAGTGATCAAATTCCCAGTTGTTCGAACTCCTGAGGGGACACTTTGCATATT
>NW_006286111.1:0-745 GCF_000327345.1 Myotis davidii
CTGGTGATTTCTCTTTTTCTTTCCTTTAGGGATAGCTTTTTTCGTTTCCCATGTTTTGCTGTAATATTTTAATTGTAGCTCCAATTGCTTTGCTGCCCAGTTTCTTTTTGAGGGGGGTATGGTGCTACTGGTGTGACCTCTCAGGTCTCCAGGGCTTGGTAGTCTAGTGTAGCTCCCTACTTGAGCTATTTGGGTTCTCTTGATGTAGACTTGCGAGCTGGAAAGGTGCAACTGAGGTGTCTAGAAGTCAGCAGCTATGGAGGCGATGTCCCAATTTTTGCTGTCTTGTGCCCTTGGTTGAAATCATGTGTGCCCAGCGGGGACTCACAGTAGCACCCAGGAATCATCTGTTGGGGTGATGGGGCTCAGGAGGCCTGTGATCTGGAAAGGCGTAATTGTGGTTTCCGGAGTTCTGTAATTGTGGGGTGGGCAGACTCAACTTTTGCTGCTGCCTCTGTGGTTGGATACACACAATTCCAGCAGCAGCTCACAGAGGCACCTGTGTTGTATTTGCCAGCAGGATGTACTGACACACTCTGAAGGGATTGGCACTGAAGCCACTGGGTTGCAGTGTCTGTGGGCAGTCTGTGGGAAGAGGGAATCCAGCGTTTCCACAGCCCAGCAGTGCACCCCTGTTTGTTTAAGTACACAACCAGCAGGGCTCCCAGCGGGGCTCCACGGCTGCCTGTGGAGTGGTGGTCTTGGGAGACCAGCACACTGGAAAAGCATGCACCTGTAGTGTCCA
>NW_006286112.1:0-462 GCF_000327345.1 Myotis davidii
CACCTGCATTACCAATGCATGAGACAAGCTCACCGGGGAGGGGAGGGGGGGGCTTGTGGCCGACCTGAGCCACTTGGGAACGAGTGGCGACTGTAATACTCAAAGCACAGGGACTGCACGCAGCACGGTGCTCTGGTTGACAAAGTTAATTCCCACAGGGGCCGGGTGACAATCCGGTACTGCTACGCTGGCAGTGAGCAGTGAAGCGCATGGATGGAGGGTGTTGGGGGCTGGGTCCTCCCTATTGGGGTGGGAGGTTGGGACAAGCATGGAGGAGGCAAGACTGATCTCTGTGGTGATGGGTTAGAACTGGAGACACAAGTTTGAAGTCTTAATTACCTTAATAAAGATCCATAAGAAGATAGTTATGCATATGTGTCTATACACCAGTCAGTGCACACACATTTCCTTGTTCTCTCAGCTGAGGGCCTAGAACAGTGGTTCTCAACCTTCCTCATGCCG
>NW_006286113.1:0-415 GCF_000327345.1 Myotis davidii
CCTACCAATCATGTTTACTAGGTGTTTGACAAGTGCCAGGAGCCTATGAGGGAAGGAGGCATAGGAAAAACAATCCCATTATAGGAGACCCAAGACGATGGTGACAGAGTATCCAGGGAGAAGAGAGTCCACGAAGGGAATAAACAAGTGTGTGATTGTTGATGATGACATGAGGAAATTCCCAGTAGGACCCACTGCAGTGGAGCGATGCATGGACAGCACGTAGAGAGTGAGCAGGGTGCAGAAGATTCTTTAAGGAAGTTGGCAGTCACGGGACACGTGGTGGGAAGAGGGGACATGGGTGAGTGAGGGGTTATGAGGTGGCAGAGAACTGACCTTGTGGTCAGGTCAGGGGAAGAGTCCAGGTGAACTGGAGAGTGGAAAGATAGATTTGGCTCAGCCACCTTATCAGACA
>NW_006286114.1:0-386 GCF_000327345.1 Myotis davidii
TACCCCAATCACCACCACTCAGCTTAAGAGCGATAATATCTCTGCTTTATTGCTTTTCTTTAGTTTCCCACCTCAGTAGGAATCCTCAAACATCTTGGTTCCCTTCTGCATGTTTTTCAAGACAGGAATTGTGCCCTCAGCATTTGTGTGCTAATGGCTTCCTTTGCTCTATGACCTCAAACTATGATTTCAGAGAAGGAGAGGGAGAGAGAGAGAGAAACATCAGTGATGAGGGAGAATCATGGATCAGCTGCCTCCTGAATGCCCCATACTGGAGATTTAGCCTGCAATATACATGTGCCCTGAATGGGTATTGAACAAGGACCTCCTGGTTCAGAGATCAATGCTCAGCCAGGCACACCAGCTGGGCTGATTTTTTAAATAAT
>NW_006286115.1:0-1915 GCF_000327345.1 Myotis davidii
TCTTATATAATAAAAGCCGAATATGCAAATTGTCCTCTTGACTGGGAGTTCGACCAGGTATTCAACTAGGGGGTGAGGCCATGGCCCCTCCCTCAGGCCAGCCCTGCCCTGGCTGCCGGCAATCAGCCAGGTGGCCAGGGGAAGGGAGGCCCCAGCTGGCAGCCAGTAGCCACTAAGGACCCTACCCATGCATGAATTTTGTGCACTGGGCCTCTAGTTATCTTAATATTTTGATGGATATTTCCCTAAAGAAGACAACATTTTTTGGTTTTGATGCTTGGGGTTGTTTTGAATTAACCTGGCTGAGTTTAAGAATGATTCAGACCCTAGGAAGAAAAAGAATCCATCCAGTTACATAAGCTCAAATATAAATATAATCTAAACTGAAACTTGATATTTTCAAAATTTATTCTCCCAGGCAGCATTTCAATGCAGTGAAGCTAGGCATTCGTGCAACACAGTCAGTAGTGAGGTTGCTTGGAATAATGCATTATTAACAACAGAATACTGAATATTTTTATATTCTTTATTTTATTTGGAAGAATTAAAAAATACCTCAACAGTTTGCTTTTTCCTTCTTGGATTCCTATAGAGCAAAAAGGTGAGGTTACAAGATTTTGTAAAATCAGGAATTTTGTAAAACCAAAATTCCATTTCACTTAAATTAAAGTTCCTGATGAAGAATGCTATTAAGCAGGTTTAACTTGAGAATTAGCATCATGATTGTTAGGTTGTAATTTTTCATTTTTTCCCATTTATATTTTCTTTTTTTTCATTTAAATTTATTGATGGATAAGTTTTTAATGACAAAATGGCATGGGAAATGAGAATATGAGTTGAAGTTATAATATAAACATTACTGTATGTAACATAATGATCACATCAGAAGCTGTAAAAGCTGTGATTGCAGGGGTTTTTTTAAGTTGAGATTCATCCTTTTTAGAGGTAAAAATTATGTACTTATTAATGTTGTCTGTGGAGTGGCTTCATGTTTTCCTAAGAGTCACTGCTCTTAGAAAAATATGATATTGGAATATAGAAAACACGTGTATCTCTCAAGGGCCATGCATACCTCAAAAATAGGTAATAATTATAATAGTCTACTTAACAAGAAATGATCAGTGATGGATGTGGATGCTTAGAGTTGTAATTAAAGGTTTGGAATCACTGATGAATTAAAATGGAGCTGTGTTCAGAGGAAACTGATTTGCCATTAAAAAAGGTCAGAACCTGTGGCTAAATTAACAGTAGTAAGTATCTCTAGGAAGCAGCCATGATGTGGTTGGGAGAACTAAAATGAAAAGGGAACTTTAATATAGCAAGTAAAAGTCTGTATTAATTTAGGGTAAAAAAGAACAAATAAGATATCATATACCTTTTAACAGGAGAAAAAAGGCAAATTTATTTAATTTTCAAAGTTTTTTTTTTTCATTTTATAACAAACATTAATTGTGTTCATGTAACTAGAATATAATCCTGTTAGCACAAAGATGAATTGGGTAGAAATTCCTGAAACTGATAACAATAATATGCCCTCCCACAAAGGCAATTATAAAATATTAAAAAAAATAAACTAAGCAAATAAAAGTTATGATAAGATAGACATAAACAGATGCTACACTCACTTATTCATCAATTAATTTATTTATATTCAATTTAATGAGATCCATTTTTGTCTTGCACTGACTAAAGGTGAACCATTATAGTTACACTTAAACAAAATAGAAGAAAAGTAAGTTGTGTATCTTTATTGAGACATTGTGATGTAGATTTCTAGCTCAATCCATTTATGCACCCTAAACAATTTAGTTAAGTTGCATTTAATACAAATATATATATATATAAGGCAAACATTTTACTTTCCATCTAAATCATTCAAATACTTTATACTGGTAAAGTCAGATGATTAAATTTT
>NW_006286116.1:0-361 GCF_000327345.1 Myotis davidii
TTGAATTGATATCCACCTTTTATTCCCTGCATAGTGTCTTTCAGGCATGATTCGAAGTTGTACGTAATGTGTATAGATAGTTCTCCAGAAATATCACTTGCAAGACACCCAGTCCAAGTGACATCCACCAAACATACCGTTTAATAAGAGCTGCCTCAAACAGATTGTCATACTGCAGTGGGAAGGCCAGGGAGGGTTGGGGTGGGCAGGAGGGAGGGGGGTAAGAGATCAACCGAAGGACTTGTATGCATGCATTATAAGCATAACCAATGGACATAAGAAACTGGGGGTTGGGGAGGCCAAGAGATTGTCAAGGGCGGGGAGGAGCGGGAAGGAGACATATGTAATACCCTTTGTAATA
>NW_006286117.1:0-228 GCF_000327345.1 Myotis davidii
AAAAGGTTCGCCATCACTGGACTAGACTGTGCTTATCCCTTTGTATGTTCTTCCCTCCTTTGCCATAGATTAATGGCCGGTATAGGTGTGAGTTTGTTTCTGGGATATTCTGTTCCACTGATTTATACATCTTATGCCAGTACCATATTGTTTTGATTACTGTGGGCTTGTAGAATAGTTTTATCAACGGTAGCATGATACCTCCAACTTTGTTCTTCTGTCTCAAGA
>NW_006286118.1:0-355 GCF_000327345.1 Myotis davidii
TGTCCACATCGGAGGATGGGTGTTAGCGAGACCTACTGTGTGTCACCGAGACCTACTGTGTGTCACCGAGACCAACTGTGTGTTACCGAGACCAACTGTGTGTCACCGAGACCTACTGTGTGTCACCATCACAGCACTCGAACCTGTAGAGCGGTGGTTCTCAACCTTCTGGCCCTTTAAATACAGTTCCTCGTGTGGTGACCCCCCAACCATAACATTATTCTCGTGGCTACTTCATCACTGTTGTGGCTACTATGATGAATCGTCATGTAAATATCTGAGATGCAGGATGGCCTTAGGTGACCCCTGCGAAAAGGGCGTCCGACCGCAAAAGGGGTCGCGACCCACAGGTTGA
>NW_006286119.1:0-544 GCF_000327345.1 Myotis davidii
GGAAATCCACAACTTACATAAGAATCAAGGAAACATGAATAAATTTATAGTACCTATAATAAAAAAAATATGATGGATGTTTTCTATAGTAGACTAGAAGTAGCAAATGATTGAATCAGTGATTTAGGAGATAGGGCAGAGTAACAGATCCTGAACAACACAATCTGAACAGCAATTGGAGAGAAAAAATAGAAAGCAGTTGGATATCCTAAAGGAGATTGGGGACAACATGAAACAATGTAACATGTGTATAATAAGGTTGTCAGAAAGACAAGATGAGGAACAAGATTTAGGAAACGTATTAGAAGAAATAATCACAAAAACATCCGGATCTTGGGAAGAAAAAGTCACACAATCACAGACAGTTCCAAACAAGATGAATCCAATAAGGCCTATACCAAGACACATTGTAATTATAATGGCAAACAATAACGACACAAACAGAACCTTAAAGGCTGCAAGAGAGAGACAGAGCGTTACATACAAGTCTCTCTTGTTAGATTATCAAATGATTTTTAACAAAAAATATCAGGCCAGAAGGGAA
>NW_006286120.1:0-295 GCF_000327345.1 Myotis davidii
CTCTCTCGCTCTCACACAGGCACCCTCGTCCCGGCGACCCCAGGACCTTTGCACGTGCTGTTTCCTCCGCCCACAACGTTCTTCTGCCCCCTTTTAGGGACACGAATGCCACTTCCTTCTATGGCAATGGTTCCCAAGAAGGAGTGAACGGCCCTGGCTGGTGTGGCTCAGTGGATACAGCGTCGGCCTGCGGACTGAAGGGTCCCGGGTTCGATTCCAATCCAGGGCACAGGCCCGGGTTACGGGCTCAATCCCCAACCTATAGGGGGCGGGCAGGAGGCGGCCGGTCCATGAT
>NW_006286121.1:0-506 GCF_000327345.1 Myotis davidii
TCGTGCACCGGGGCCTCTAGGAAACAAATATTTTTTTTAAAAAGACACCAACGTGTCGGAGAGATCGCGGCCTGGCTTCCTGTCTCCGTAGCTCCCGGCTTCTGTCTAAATCCTTCAGATGTTCAGACTCCGTCTCAGGCCGTGAACCCCAAGCTCTATCCATCGTTTCATCTCAGAGTCACCCCCTGACACACACACACACACCCCCCTCCAGCCCCCCTGCTCCCCAGGCATGTGCCCGTGAGTCAGGATCAAAGAGCTGGCACTTCTAGGAAGACGCCCACGCCACGGGGTTGGCCGGTGACCCACTGAGGGGACCCGTGGCCTGTACGAGGGACCATGTGACACGCCCACAGTCACCCCGCCCGCCCAACGCGATTTCAGCCCAGAAGGAAGTGGGGGTGGAAAAGAGAGACTGGGCCTGGGTTCAGTTAAAGATCATTTTTTTCTTGCCCAAGAGTAGGATCCTATAGATTTTTATTTTAAAAAAATATATATTTTATTGA
>NW_006286122.1:0-423 GCF_000327345.1 Myotis davidii
AAGCAACTGTTATGACCAAATGACAGAAACGACTGGAATGACCAGTCGACCAGTTGCTATGACACACACTGACCACCAGGGGGCAGGCGCTAAACGCAGGAGCTGCCCCCTGGTGGTCAGTGTGCTCCACAGCCAATCTCCCACGGCCCCTCCTCCCAGCTGGCCGGCTCGCGGATAGGCCTCGATCACTGGCCAGGCCAAGGACCCCACAAGTGTATAAATTGGTGCACCAGGCCTCTAGTAATTATATATATTCATATACAACTGTACTGGAGGCCCAGTGCATGAAATTTGTGCATGGGATGTGGTGTCCGTCAGCCTGGCCTGCACCCTCTCGCAATCTGGGACCCCTCAGGGGATGTCCGACTGCTGCTTTAGGCTTGATCCTGCAGGGGTCGGACATCCCTCTCGCAATCCGGGACC
>NW_006286123.1:0-478 GCF_000327345.1 Myotis davidii
AATTTGGAATCAAGCCAATTTTTGCTATGATGTACAAAAAACATAAATCAACAAATATTTTTTTAGTGTCTATTATATGTAAGGCATTAGTCTAAAGCACAGGTCAGCAAATCTTTAGTAAGTAGCCAGATGGAAGTGTTAAGGTTTGGCGGCTGTAGTCTGAGTGGCTCTTGTTCAACTTTGTCATTATGAAAGCAGCCATAGACCTACCTGATGGTACAATGATTAGAAATGGTTCTTTCAGTAAAATATTACAGGTAAAACTAGTGGTGGGCTTGTTATCCTTGTATGAAGGGTCCAACTTCAGAGAGGACGAAAGGAATTCCACTCAGATTCCTTCTTCTCTGGAATAACCTAGATTTTTCTCATAAACCAGTGCCAACTGGACCAAATCCACATCATTCGTTGTCCAATATCATATGGGTCTTGGTTATTGGCTAATGATGAAACCCTTTGAGAATCTTTCTTTTTTTTTTTT
>NW_006286124.1:0-490 GCF_000327345.1 Myotis davidii
CTGCAGGGATGAACATAGTCTGGTCTAGAAAGGACTCCGTTGCTTCTTGTTTTTCTATTTTCAAAGATAAGTTTGTATAATATCATCACGTTAATGGATCATTATTGTGAGCCTGAAATTCTAGAATGGTTTTAGTGGAGGTAGGGTTTACCAGTCATGTTCTTTGTATCATCTATTAGAAATTACTGCAAATCAAGGGTGAAAATTTGTCCAATTCAACTAGTGATTGATGTGATGATATTATGCAAAATTATCTCTTAAAATATAAAAATAAAAATAAAGGGGTAAAGAAGAAAAAGCATAAAAAAACCCGCTCATAGACAGAGATAGCAGTATGGTGATTATCAGAGGGAAAGGAGGTGGGAGAAACGTAGAAGAGGGTATGGGGTGATACATGGTGATGAAAGGAGGCTTGACTTGGGGTGGTGAACACACAATATATATACAGATACAATATCAGTATTCTAGAACTATTCTTCTGAAACGGAAT
>NW_006286125.1:0-390 GCF_000327345.1 Myotis davidii
CTCTGGGCTCCGGGAGCTTGGGGGTTCCCCCCACTGCTTTATTGAGATAGCGTTTACGCAGAGTAACATGCACAGATCCTAGTTTGCTCAATGAGTTTTTATACAGGTGAAATAGCTGTGTCACCACCACCGAGATCAAGTTCCAGAACACTTCTATGGGGACAGAAAAAGGCCCCTCTTTTTCTTTGCTGTGGCCTTCCATATTTATGAGAAACACCTAAAAATTAAACCCCAAGATTCTTGGCTCCTCTGCTCAACCTGTGGGACAAGATAAGCTACTCTCAAGCTACATTCTTGCATCCTCCTCCTACCTGCTGTTTCCACAATTCAGGGATAATTCATAAGGAGTCTCTAGTTCAGTGAGGGTGAACCTTTTGAGCTCGGTGTGTC
>NW_006286126.1:0-217 GCF_000327345.1 Myotis davidii
AAACTTTCGTTTTTGTTTCATGCGTGTGACCGTCTCGGGGATTATGTCAAAGACAATATCGGACGGATTCCCATCCAATCGCTCTATCGTGCGCTCTCATGGTCACATTATTTGCTGACTCACGCAAAGCGCGTGTACAGCCTCAAAGATTAGCGACGCCCTTCAAGAGCCAAAAGCAACAACGCTAACGCATCCGCTTCGTTATCGTCTCTGGGGT
>NW_006286126.1:1934-2337 GCF_000327345.1 Myotis davidii
AGAGTTTTCAGAAACATAATCCATTATTTTCTTTCGAAAGCGACGAGGAATCCCTTGCCAAGCGTCCCCCATGTCCATCCACGTATAAAGCGTCGAGCGCGAAATCCCAGAGATTTTCGAAAAATGACTCACACCTCCAAAATAGATCACTATGTATTTCGCTCGTGCCATTTGACCCATCTCACAAAACTTGACAACGGTGTCTTTTTTTGATAACGTGTCCCTATTAAAAAGTCAACATGGAGATCGGCCATGCTTGCCAAAGACAATCAATTCATTTTTGTTTACACGCCTCAATACGGAATAAACCATGTTCCCGAAGTCGTCAAAAATCTCTGTGAAAACAAAGACGACATCGAGGCGCTCGACGTTTGCGTGTTTCAAAACGTGGACGATATCCTCG
>NW_006286127.1:0-565 GCF_000327345.1 Myotis davidii
AGAGAGAGAGAGAGAGAGAAAATATATAAAATAGCTGATCTAGTTACCCTTGGTACACTATAAATGGTAGGTAAACTATGGTCAAAAAGGATAAGTAGAAGCTGATGCTTAACTTAAATATCCTTATGTTGCCTCTTGAGATAGCACTTCTAATATAGAATTCACTTCAAAAAATGGTCTTTGTAGAAGCATCATTGCATCTTATAAAAATAATGAAAATTTTTGTTCTCTTGGCCAGTCTGAAAGAACTTGACAAATTTCAGGTTTTATGATAAAAAAAAATTCTGTGAAAAAAATCTAAAACAATACATTTAAATTTAAGAAATCGGCTTTCATAAAAACCTGTTCATGGATATTGCCACATTAAAATAAACAAAATTCATCTTTTATTGGAAACATTTCATCTGAATCAACCACTTTCCATATTTAATAAATAGCCTTATGATTTCCTGCAAATGAGCTTCCTAATGCATCATAATTGCTAAAGTGCTTTGGTACATTTATATAAATCTCACTACTTAAACAACATGATATATATTCCTCTGAGCATTTTAAAAATAATATT
>NW_006286128.1:0-414 GCF_000327345.1 Myotis davidii
ATGCTCAACATAGGAGCTGACCCCTGGTGGTCAATGCATTCCCACAGCCAACCACCCGCGGCTGGCCAACTTCCTGCAGTTGCTACCTCCCTCCCCCTGCCCACTGGCCCTGATCGCCAGCCGGGCCGAGGGACCCCCACTTGCCCATGAATTTGTGCACAGGGCCTCTAGTTGGTGTATAAAAAAGATATTGATTTTTGGATGTTGATTTTGTATCTTGCTACATTGCCAAATTGATTTATCAAATCTAGTAGATTTTTGGTGGAGTCTTTAGGGTTTTCTATGTACAATAGCATGTCATCTGCAAATAATGAGAGTTTTACTTCCTCCTTTCCAATTTGGATGCCTTTTATTTCTTCTTGTCTGATCGCTGTGGCTAAGACTATGCTGAATAAGAGTGGTGAAAGTGGACAT
>NW_006286129.1:0-660 GCF_000327345.1 Myotis davidii
TGAAATCAATAAAAATATATAAAAATAAATTAAAATAAAAATATTTTTTAAATGTGAGTAGATATCAGTAAAAATGAGAACAGGAAATCATTAGAGAAAGTCTTGAAACCAATGCTGATTCTTTAAAAAGGTTGATAAAATTGATAAGCTTTTAGCCAGGCCGACTAAGAAAAAGAGAGGACACAAGTTACTAATACCATAAATGAAAGAGGGGCCATCACTACAGACCTTATGGACACTAAAGGGATAATAAAGGCATAGAACGAACTCTATGCCTAGAAATTTGATAACCTAGATGAAATGCGCCAATTCCCTGAAAGATATAATCTACCAAAACAAACACAAAAAGAAGTAGATTATCTAAATAGATCTCTATATAGGGTTGGGCAAAAATAGGTTTATAGTTGTAAGTACATGAAACACAGAGTTTATTCTTGTATTATTATTTACTAAAGGCCTGGTGCACAAAATTTGTGCACTCGGGGGGTCCCTCAGCCCGGCCTATGCCCTCTTGTAGTGTGGGACCCCTCAGAGGATGTCCACCCCAGTGGGGACCCTCACCCATGGAGGTTTGGCCAGCCTGGGTGAGGGGCTGATGGCTGTTTTCAAGCTGGCTACACGCCCTTTAGGGTGGGGGTCTCCAGTGGGGTGCCTGGCCAG
>NW_006286130.1:0-296 GCF_000327345.1 Myotis davidii
GTGCACCGTGGAAGCACCGGCCGCCCTTTCTCTTTGTCTGTCTTCTGCGCTCCATCCTGGTCCCTCCCCGTCACTCTGCACGCCCTTCGCTCCATGGGCCAAGCCCCGCTGACCGGGGGTCGCTGGCTGAGCTTCGGGAGCCTGGAGCCCCCACGTTCAGGGTCAGGGGCTTGGTCCATTTCACTGGGAGGAGCGGATCCCCCCTCCCCCCAGGGCTCTGGGTCCCTCACCTGTGAGAGCCTGGGGACCTCCTCCCTCCAGTCGGACCCTCCTCCCACTCCCCCCACCCCCATCTC
>NW_006286130.1:2128-2565 GCF_000327345.1 Myotis davidii
GAAAAGAGGAACAAATGTAATAATCTGAACGTAATAAAAGCATATTAAAAAATAAAAATAAATGGAAAAATATCCTCAAGTGCTTTAAAAAGTAATAATAATAAATAAATAATTTTTTTAAAAAATGAAAAAAGAAGAGTCCAGCCCCCATAGGACTGGCCCCGCCCACCACCCTTTCCAGGCCGTGATGGGCGGAGCTCTAACCTGACAAGTCTAAGCCCCACCCCCTCAGTCGCCCGCCCCTCCGAAGCCTCCTGTGCAGATGCAAGGCCTTCTGGGACTTGCAGTTTCCTTTACCCAGGCGCTGGGGCCCCTAGTCGCAGCGCAGACAGGCGCGTGACGCCTTCTGGGTGTTGTAGTTTTTGGAGCCGCGCGCGGGCTGTACGCTCCCGGTGCGCACGCGCATTCCGCGCCAGCCTGGCCCTGGGGCCCGGTCC
>NW_006286131.1:0-577 GCF_000327345.1 Myotis davidii
ATATATATGCAAACAAACTAAAAATTCAAAGTGCAGACACACATAGGAATTGGAAAGTTGTCCAACATACCCTTCCCCCTCTCTTGTCTCTTGTTTTCTTTAGAAGGCAGAGTCTTTCTCTGCCTATTTTTGGTTCCTTGAACTTTGGTCCACATGGAGCTTTGACTTGTCTCAGAACCAGAGATCAAGAGTCTGCATTAAGATTCCAGAGCCAACCACTAGCTGATCAGAATTTCTGTATCTGTTAGATCAGATTCCTGAGCAAGAGTCTGATTAGCCAGGATCCCCTGACTTTGTGACCTGTGTTCTCCAGTTGGAGAGGGTAGGAGATTGGCAGTGGGGCCAGGACTCTGGAGTCTGCCTAGATTCAAATCAAGCGCCTCTGTGTCTCTACTAACTAATCTGTAAAATGAGGATAACACTGGCACCTACTGCATGAGGTTATTGGGAAGATGAAATAAAATATTCCTTTTTATATTTAATTTTGTTTTATTTCTTAAAGTATTACAAAGAGTATTACACATGTCTCCTCCCCCACCCTGACGTTCCCCCAGCCTCCCCTACCCCCCAGTGTCTT
>NW_006286132.1:0-264 GCF_000327345.1 Myotis davidii
AGTTGTCTTTTTCAATCGGGAGGAAGACACAAGGTCCTGACTGCTCTGAAGTCCAGTTCCGAGCGAGTCTCTAGGGACCCTGACTCATACGGGGAGAAACTGGACTGTCTGGCAGCGGGCGGAACTCGAGGCGGCTTTCTATCAGAGGTGTTTGCAGCGATTAATGCCCGTGGGACACTGAGACCCAGGTCCTCTTAGGGCAGAGCTGAGGACCAGCCATAGCTGTTTGCGCTGCTCTGTTGATTCCCTGAGACCCCGCCCCAC
>NW_006286133.1:0-320 GCF_000327345.1 Myotis davidii
CTGCACGCCCCCTACTGGGGATGTGCCCGTAGCTAAGGTATATGCTCTTGACTAGAATCGAACCTTGGGACCCTTAGTCCGCAGGCTGAAGCTCTATCCACTGAGCCAAACCAGTTAGGGCCCAGGCTTTATTTTATAGTCAAAGCAAAACAAGGAAGTAGTCAACATGGTTGCAGTGTTGTGAGTTTCACTTTGTTTGGGCAGCACTTGCTGCACCTCCACAGCCCATTAGCCACCTAGGAAGGAACTAGGGAGGGGCTATAAGGTTAAGTTAATTATGCTAAGAGGGCTCTGCCACAGGTCAGTCTGAGGCTTGACTC
>NW_006286134.1:0-247 GCF_000327345.1 Myotis davidii
TTAACCTCATCCTCTTCTGCCCTAATCATTGGCTTAGTGCAGTGATGGCGAACCTTTTGCGCTTGTCGTGTCCGCATTTTGAAGAACCCTAAATTAACTCTGGTGCCGTGTCGTGTCACATACAGAACTTTTTTTGATATTGGAAACCATGGTAAAACAAAGACTTATATTTTTGATATTTATTTTATATATTTAAATGTCATTTCACAAAAATATATCAACCAAAAAAATGAGTTTGCGTGTCACC
>NW_006286135.1:0-514 GCF_000327345.1 Myotis davidii
AGAAAAGAAAAGTAGGGGGAAAAAAGGAGTGCAGAAATGAAATTGATAAAAAGGAGTGAGAAAGAAAAAAAAGAGGAAAAAAAAGAGCGAAAAGAGAGAATGAAGTAGAAGAGGGGAAGAGGCTATGTATATTAGGAGAAAACTCCAATAGAACCTCCACTAATCCCAAAAAATTCCAGCAATAGCTCCCTGGAGATGAATGCAAACTAGAAACTACCAATAATATCCAGAGAGGCAAGGGAAAACAGAATCACAACAATACCCGGGGGGGGGGAGGGGAGGGGTAAAACAGCAGAAAAAAATAAAAATAAAAAGCAAAACAGCCTCACAACCAGTCCTAAAACACACACACACACACACACACACACACACACACACACACAACAAACACAACAACAAAAAACACACACACACACACACACACACACACACACACACACACAACAACAACAACAACAATAAAAACAACCCAATATACTCTACAATCAAGCAAACAGCAAGAAAACAATAGAAA
>NW_006286136.1:0-413 GCF_000327345.1 Myotis davidii
GTCCATTCCCCCCCGCCCCCGCCCTAGACAGTCAATGAAAGCAATCTTGAGAGGGAAATTTATAGCTCTACAAGTCTATCTCAAAAAAACAAGAAAAAAATGGTAGTAAAACATCTAACTCTACAACTCAAAGAACTAGAAAGAGAGCAACAAGAAAAGCCCAGAGTGAGCAGTAGAGATAATAAATATTAGAGAAGAAATAAATGACATACAGATAAAAAAAAAGAATATGTAAAATCAATGAAACGAAGAGCTGGTTCTTTGAAAGGATAAACAAGATTGATGAACCTCTAGCCAGGTTCACCAAGAAGTAAAGAGAGAGGACCCAAATAAAATCAGAGAAGATAGAGGAGAAATAACAACAGGCCCCACAGAAATATAAGTGATTATTAAAAAATACTATGGACAGCTCT
>NW_006286137.1:0-550 GCF_000327345.1 Myotis davidii
TGCTGGCCTGATCACCTCTAACCACCTCTGCCTGGGCCCCACCACCCTGGCTTTATCTGGAAGGATGTCTGGAAGGTCTCCCCGTCTAATTAGCATATTACCCTTTTATTAGTATAGATAGAGACCTGGTGCACAGGTGGTGTCTGGCTGGTCTGCCCTGAAAGGGGGCCTGGATCTGGGTGAGGGTCTCCTTTGGGAGCATGGCCAGCCTGGGTGAGAGGCTGAGGGCCGTTTGCAGGCTGGCCATGCCCCGATCATTGTGGGAGTCCCCACAGGGGAGCATGGCTGGCCTGGGTGAGGGGCTGAGGGCTGTTTGGGGGCAGTTTTCAGGCCGGCCAAGTCCCCGGCTTTGTCCAGAAGGACGTCCAGAAGGTCTCCAGAAGGTATCCCAGTGTAATTAACATATTATTCTTTTATTAGTATAGACTAGTGGCTCGGTGCACGGAATTCATGCACCCTCTCCAATCTGGGACCCTTCAGGGGATGTCCAACAACCAGCTGTTGGACATTCCTCTCGCAATCCAGGATTACTGGCTCCTAACCACTCACT
>NW_006286138.1:0-574 GCF_000327345.1 Myotis davidii
GGCCTGCAACCTCTCCAATCCAGGACCCCTTGGCGGATGTACAACTGCCTCTCGCAATCTGGGACCACTGGCTCCTAACCACTCACCTGCCTGATCGCCCCTAACTGCTCCTCTATCAGCCTGATCACCCCTAAATGCCTCTGCCTTGTCCTACACCTGGGACCTAGGATTCCCTCCTCTAGCTGGTCGCTGGCATCCAGGACCCGAGCATCCCTCCCTCTGGCCAGCCACAGGCACCCAGGACCTGGGCTGGCTTCACCCAGGCCAGCAGCAGCTGAAGGGAACTGTGGGAAGGTGGCTTTAACTGGGCTGCAGTCACAGGCGCCTGGGACCATGGGGTATGTGGCTTGTCCCTTTCCCGGGCCACACCCCGGCTGGTCCCCATTCCTCTCTTTCGAGCTCATTTGTGCCTGGCTGGTTCCCATTCCTCTCTCCCCAGTGTTGAGTGGCTGAGCAGTTCCGGCACGAGGGCGCGAGGGCATGAGGGTGTGACAACCACTTGCATATTAGCTTTTTATTATATAGGATTTGCAATGCAAAAAGATACATGTACAAATATATTCACTACATTTTT
>NW_006286138.1:1892-3105 GCF_000327345.1 Myotis davidii
GCTTTTTTATTAGTGTAGAGTACACTTTGATTGGATGAACCAACCAACCAGTCAACCAGACCCTTAGCATATTAGGATTTTATTATATAGGATTTAGGTATAGTAAAATCACTCTCTTTAAGTGTATAAAATGGGTATTTTCTATCTGAGTGATTATACTCACTACCTACATTCTAATATTTGGTTCTACTATTGTTCCTTAATAACAGACTCCCCAAGATTTCGTTGGGAACATGGACACTGAGAAAATGACTGCACTTCTCAGCTTTACTTGTAGGCAGATGAGGCCATGACTAAATTGTGCTCAAGATGTATACTGACAAACAATGCAAATGAAGTCTAGATCCAGACTTTGGCCAGTACTGGAATGCCTCCTCCAGACTTTTATGAGGGGAAGGAATAACTACCTATCTTATTTAAGTCTCCATCATTTTAGGTTTTCTATAAACAGCATTAACTAACATAGCTCCCAAACATCAGTTGCCTCAACAAAATGGAACTCTTTGGCATTTCATGAGATGCTGTAATCTTAAGTGAAGAAGTCTCAAATGTCAAGGTTCTCCTATACAGATACCTAAAAATAGCTACTATAGTCATGCACACTTAGTACCCAGTTCTCTTTGAATTTTCCTACACATTCTGTAGCAGTACAGGTTTCACTATGAATACAATTCGTCTGTAATGGGATTTGTATAAAAATGAACTGTAGAGCTTCTCATGATTAAAAGAGAAAATTTATAAACTATACATACCTTCAGGTTCATACTTTAGTTTTAACTCATCTATTTTAGCTCTCAGTTTCATATTTTCACTTTGGGAAAACTGGAGGCATCTTTCATTGGCAAAAAGTTTTCGCTCAATAGCCAGAGCCCGCTGGCTCTCAAATAATGCATTCATTCGTTGTATGGATAATTCCCCTTTAGTGCTTTCATTTTCTTTGCTATATCAATAAAAAAGGGGAACCAAGGAGCATTAAAATAACATAATATAAACAAGTGTAGTTGTTAGTGCAAATCTTTTATTATATATTAGAACTTAGTTAAAAAATATATTTTCAGCTTTAACAATGGCACTTTTAAATAAAATAAAAACCTCATGCTTTCTCTGAAGAAAATGAACAATGTGGGGAAATATTCTTTTCACGTGTGAATTCACGTGTTTATTCATGTGTGAATAAATTCCTTTAAAATTATATGATATTCATTCTTGAAAA
>NW_006286139.1:0-511 GCF_000327345.1 Myotis davidii
CAAAGTGCAAGGTTTGAAGCCCAGGTGATTGCTCTCCAGTTCCCAAGACCTCAGGGACAAGTTCAGGTCCTCTGCTCTGCACCCCACATTCCCCATAGCTGGGATTTGCCATTGCCTGGGAGCCCCCTCTGCCCAATGAGCTTTTCCCTACCCAAAGCCCCAGTCATTTGCGGGCTGCCTCTCAAGGCCACAATCCCCCTCTAGATGCCTCCTGCTCCTGGAGACCCAAGCAAGTCCTTTCTTGGAGCACTTTGGCAGCAAGCACCTCCAGCTGCCCTGCTTCTTCCTCAGTGGCCTGCTGACAATGTTGAACTCCCTTGAATCCTGTGACCCTGGAAAACAGCCATGGTTAAGAAATCTAGCCTGACCAGCATGGCTCAGTGATGGAGCATCAACCTATGAACCAGAAGGTTACAGTTCAATTCCTGGTCAGGGCACATGCCTGCATCGTGGGCTCTATCCCCAGTGTGGACCATGTAGGAAGCAGCCCATCAATGATTCTCATCAATGT
>NW_006286140.1:0-17450 GCF_000327345.1 Myotis davidii
CTGCCCTCCCCTGCCGGCCTGATCGCCCAAAACTGTCCACCCCTGCTAGCCTGATCACCCACAACTGCCTTCCCCTGCTGCGACCCGCCTCCTCCAAGTGAGGCAGCAGAGACGCCAGGACTGGCCTCCTCCATGCCACGCAGAGCCACAGGACCCCCAGGCCTCACCATGCGGAGCGGCCACTGGGCCCTGTGTGCATGGCCATCTTTTGGTGGCCATCTTTGTGGCGGCTATCTTATGGCGACATCGCATGAGGGTGTGATGCCACCTAGGCTTTTATTATATAGGATATATTAATCTTTGGTAGCTCTGCATTTGATATGTTCCTATCTTGTTACTATACTTTCTTCCCTTAGTTAGAAATAGAGAAGAGATTATGATTTAGATTGAAGAAAGAATTTTAATCTTCTATCTTTTGTTTTTGAGAGCTTTTCCATTAAATCAGAAGCTCACAATCAGCCATGTAGAGCTCGAGTATAGAGAAACATTGTAGGAAACAGGGAGACATCCCATCCTTACCAGATCATTAAATATCCTTGAGGAGAGAAGACATAAATATGTGAAAGGAGAAAATAAAATAAGGTTTAGATAGCCTACAACAAATTTTATTTTATGGAATACTTACATAGACAGTGCTTTGCACCTGACAGAAAACAGAGAAAACATAAGACAATTGACATTTATTTAAAAGGGGGAGTGATTACTCTGAAGTTTATACTATGACATCTTTATCCTCTAAATATTTTCATATATTTTACACATTTACAATAATACCCAATGTCACCAGAGCACCTAATATGAGATGCCACCAAGCTAAATGCATTAACAGAGGAGGATTTTACCCTATAAGAGAATAGTAGTAGTAATGGTTACTAATAGTAATAGTAATAGAACAATTGCTCAAAAAAACAACAGCTATTCTTATTCTTATAACTCTTTGTAAACTGAGATTTCTAATCTTTCTTCCTAAATTAATATTTAATCTATGTATGATGATTGCACAAATATACATCCTAAATATACAATTTAATGAGGATTGATAAATGATTTCATTCATGTAGCTAATACCCAATCACATATAGGATATTTTTTAAAAATATATTTTATTGATTGTTTACAGAGAGGAAGGGAGAGGGATAGTTAGAAACATCAATGAGAGAGAAATATCAATCAGCTGCCTCCTGTACACCCCTTACTGGGGATGTGCCTGCAACCAAGGTACATGCCCTTGACCAGAATCAAACCTGGACCCTTCAGTCTGAACGCTGATGCTCTATCCACTGAGCCAAACCCGTTAGGGCCACATATAGAATATTTGATCTTCCTAGGAATAGTTTTTACTCCTTTCCAGCCCATCTCTCCCACTGAGTAGAGACAACTTTTATTTTGACCTTTATTCATTTAGATAAGTTGTGCTTATTGTCAAACTTCATAGAGTGTAATTATACTAGTATAGTTGGTTCTCTTATATTTATGACTTCTTTCACAGAATGCTTTTTAGCTTATCCATATTATGCAGATCAATAGGGATTTTTTTTCCTTTGTGTTTCTGAGTAATAGCCATTTGGATGAATATATTTTAATTTCTTTATTAATTTACCTATTGATGAACATTAGTCCTTTGGGGCTAGTTTTACTATTAGCTCAGATTACATCATAATGATTTGACATATGAGGGCATTGCAAAATGATTAATAGTTAATCAAAATGCATAATAGGTTTAGCTAATATCCATCACACATTTTTTGTCTTGTGATGAGAACCTTTAATATCGACTGTCTTAGAACTTTCAAATATACACACAATACTGTTAATTATAGTCACCATTCTGTACATCACACCTCCAGGACTTATTTATCCTGTGTGCTCCCACAGCCAACCTCCCATGACCAGCCAACCTCCTGCAGTCCCTCCCCTGGGCCCGCTGGCCCTGATCGGCCCTAATCACTGGCCAGGCCGAGGGACCCCATCTGTGCATGAATTCATGCACTGGTCCTCTAGTACTATATAATAACTATATATTATCATAGTTAGGACAAGTTAATATTAAGAATATGAATATCTCTTGACTAAATACATGAAGAAAACAGCTCAAACAGAAGGTCAAATAAGTGTTAAATGTCACAGAGACATTAATTAAAAGCAAATCCTGTAATTTGTCAGTAGGTCATAAGTAATCATAGCCAGAGCCATTTTGGTGGGGTGATTTTGATGAAAGCCTTATTGCATTAAGTACAAGAGGAAAAGTAGAAAGAAAGTAAACATGGTAAGATAGACACATTCAAATTTGTGTATTAATTAGGATTAGATTCAGATGTGAATGGCAGAAAAATGTGGCTTGCATATGATGATTAATTTCTTTTATCTTTGACTTTATACTTATAATTCCTCACATCCTCTAAGTTTATTGCAAACTATCTTTATACTTCAACTGTTTCTGTATGTCCTTATTTCTGTTTTTTTTTTTAAGAGATTATGTTTTCATTGATTTTAGAGAAAGAGGAAGGGAGAGAGAAACATTCATGAGAATCATCTATCAGCTGCCTCCTGCACGCCCCTACTGGGGATTGAGCCCTCAACCCAGGTGCGTGCTCTGACCAGAATCGAACAGACAACCTCTTGGTGAAACATAGACACTCAACCAACTGAGCCATATAGCCGGGGCTATGTTTCTTTGCTTCATCAAAATATCTTTGGGTTTATAGAAAATGATTGTTTTAAAGATAAGAAAGGACTAGAACATGATTACAATCTCTACAGAGTGATCCAGGAGACACTGTGATGTGGAAAGCATAGGGGGAAGCATGAGTAATCGAAGGTCAGTTCCCTGAGGGGATGGGCTGGGATTGATGGACATGCTTGATGCATTATCTTTGAATGCAAGAAATAACAATTTTCTTTTGAGACCCCCAGGGAGAGAAGTAAATATATAGAAATAAATATCACCGTATTTTTATAGCTGTGAGATTTAAAACTAATTTTCACTATGGATTTATATGTAAGTTTATTTGCTGGGACAGAGTGATCTGTTATTTCTAAGGATGGAAAAGAAAGGCTATCAGGAATATTAAAAAGCAAATAAACTTGTCCTTAGCAATGTTCAAGTGAAGGTCATAAATTTGTAGTTATATTAATTTGGTCAAGCTCGGTTTCCATAGTAATGTCCTATAGTTTGGGTGCAGGAGAAAAGAAGGTAGTCTGACCCAGAGTGTTCTGGGAAAATAAGCAAGATACATGGACAAGGGCATGACAAAGCAGAAAAGTCTTAAAGCCATAAAGCATGTGTCAGTATGGCAAGAAGTGTCAGGAAAGAAGTGGATGTCAGATTGGAAGAAAATGCAGTCATAGGAAGACTGATATTAATAATGACAACCTAGCCCTGGCCAGTGTGACTTAGTTGGTTGAGTGTCATCCTGTGTACCAAGAGGTCGCCAGTTCTATTCCTGTCAGTGCACATGCCCAGGCTTCAGGATTGATCCCCAGTAGGGGGTGTGCAGAAGGTAGCAGATTGATATTGCTCTCCCTCCTAATTGGGCTTTTTGGTTTTGAAAGTTGACCTGTGGGTGGCTGAAGTGTAGCGGAAGTGTGGGTCATTATAGTTTAAAAAGTGAAGGACTTTACAGGAGAGGTGTCTGATGAGTCCCACATACGGCTACACAAAGTCTCTACATCCTCAAAGAATGAAAAGGGGTGATTGAGTTTTACAGACCACCTGGAGGAGGAAATGCAGTGTGTCGTTGTAGCTCACAGCCAGGCAGCAACACACTCACCAACATTCTTTTACTGCAGGAGTTAGTAACTTACTTTATATTTGATTTTGATTCACAATAATTTCATAATGTTATTTGTATTGTAAGCTTTGTATTTAATTTAAATTATATTCCATATTTCACATACTCTTGACCCTCTTTCCACCATTCTGTGTTTTGCTTGTTTTAACTAATTGCTCCTCATTTAATTTTGGCTGCTTTCTTTCATGAAGCTCAGTATCATCTCCCAAATTCCAACCATTCTTAATTTTCTCTTGGGCTAGTCCCGTGGTCGGCAAACCGTGGCTCTTTGGCCCCTTGAGTGTTTAAGTACTGTTGATATTTGGTGCCTTCCCCGTGCTGTGTATCCTGCGGGCATGCACGTACAGTGCGATGGAAACTTCGTGGCCCATGCGCAGAAGTTGGTTTTTGGCCTGGGCAAGACTATTTTGAAGAAGTGGCATTAGAAGAAGTGGGGGGTGTGTCCCTCCAGCAATGGGAGACGCAGTGCCGGCGGGCCGCGGGATACACAGCGCGGGGAAGGCACCAAATATCAACAGTACTTAAACTATTTAGGTGGGTTAATAACAATGTACCTACCTATATAGTTTAAGTTTAAAAAATTTGGCTCTCAAAAGAAATTTCAATCGTTGTACTGTTGATATTTGGCTCTGTTGACTAATGAGTTTGCCAACCACTGTCCTAACCAGTCTATCAGTAGAATCCTAACCAGGTTACCCCAAGTCTACTCTTGCCCTAACCTATCTCTTATTATTGTCAAATTTTTCTTAGTAAAGCAAAGCTCTGAGCATGGCATTCCCTTGTTTAGAAATGTGTAATGGTGTGCCAAGCTTTAGTAAATAAAGTCCACACTCCTTAACGTGGCATTCAATCCCTCTATATTTTTCTCACCATGCTTTGCAAATTTGCAAGTATATCTCTCACTATATTTTTCAGCAGACTCTATGCCATTGATCCCGAATGCAACCAATAATCAGAATACCCAAGCTTCTAAAGATCGAATTCTAAGTTTGATAATAGGGACCAAATTAAAGAAAATGTTTTTACCAAAAAATACTTGGGTGATTCTGATAGCTGATTTGAGAACCACTGTCTTATATTTTTCCATGTGAAACAGATACATTGTACCTGTTCTTATCTGCTCCATTTCACTTTGAGTATCTGCCTCTATTCTAGCTGATGAATTCCAATGAAATCTTTTAAAATCCAGCCCTCAACTTGCCTTATACTGAAGTTGGAGATATTATGCTAAGTTTTATTTATATTATTTCATTTAATCTTTAAACGCATCTATAAGGTAGACATAATCGATCCTGAGAAAGCTGTTCAAGATGATAAACGCCTAGCAGTCACAATGGAAGGATTTGAACCAAAGCTATCTAAATCCAAACTCTCAGTAAGTGAAGAAGAGATATTTTATTGGGACATACAATCGATAACGCAAACCAAATGCATTGATTTTGTACTAGTTTTCTTGCAACATGATTTTCTGATCTTTTATAATGGTAATTATTCCTTGTTAAAACTTCTATCTGTAATATTCAACTAAGATTCAGCTACATTTTATTTTAGACTGGCTATTCTGTCACTAAAATCTGCAATGAGGACAGGAGTCACTGAATCACAATTTTTCAGTCTATATTGTGATTAATTTGATTCACCAGACATTGATCTATATCCTCAGAGGTGTCTAAAGTCATCCATAACAAATAAAACCTTGTTATAAATGATGATTTACAAGAAACATCAGGGGCAGAGAAAGAAGGGACCTGGGGGAGTGTGAGAGGGCCTAGAAGATGGGCAATTCAGTTTCTCAATTTCTAAGGTGTGAGGGTAAATGAAAATAATTGTCATACATTTATAAAAGGCACATAGACCATTTCCCCTAATCCTTTTCCTTAGAGCATTTCCTTGGACACATTGAAACTGAGCTCTTCTGCTCTCACCTTTGTAGTAGAGATTGACCTCTCCAGGGATGAAGTCCAGTCTCCATTTGCCCTAAGTAGCACCCTCTGTTGTTACTCAGTTCTGGAATTCAACTTGTTTTCTCAGTTCTGGAGTTCAACTTGTTTTCTTATTATCATAAAAATTCCCAGACTTCTGTAAATTCCTCTTGGAAATCCCTAAGCTAATTTTCCAGCACTGCTTTGGAAACATTTCCACTCATGCCATATTTTCTTAAAGTTTGTTTTTGTATTTATACTAAACATTGCCTAATTCTGAACTGCTAAGTGAAGCAAGAATATATTTCTGAAAAGCAATAATAACATCTCTTACATAACCTCCTTGATATTGTTTCATGTCTACTTTTTATACAGCATTTTCCCAGTATCACATTATTTTCAAAACCAGCTAGGAAACATATATAATCCATGAAACATCTTAAAAATTAATATTCAAAGTACTCTATGACTCTATTATAATGATTCTCAGACTTATGGTTTATATTTATAGAAAATGCCAAAGAAACTTTAAACGAGAGAATTAGGCTGAGAGGAACAGAATAAAATAACATTTTAATTTTATGTCTGAAATCAGGATTCATCTGACTGACAATATTTCAGTATTGGTGTTTATTTGGCAATTTACTGAGTAGTACACTGCTATTTTAGGAATGCTCTGTGTCATGTGAAATAAATGAGTTTGCTGGTGACTACATAGAAGATAGCAGATCATTTTTATTACTTAAATCTATTAAGTGATAATATGAGAAAACAATATCATAAAGAGAAAAATAAAGTTGTGTATTGATCTTTTTCCTTTGACTAGTCCCTCTTTTTTGCCCTTTCTATTTAATTTTTGTTAACCCTCACCTGAGGACATTTTTCCATTGATTTTTAAAGAGGGGAAGGGATGGGGAGAAACACATTGATGTGAGAGAGACACATCAATTATTTTCCTCCTGCATGTGTCCCAACCAGGGCCTGGGATTGAGCCTGCAACCGAGGTACTTACCCTTGACCAGAATCAAATCCAGGACCCTTTGGTCCCCAGTCCAATGCTCTATCCACTGTGCCAAACCAGCTAGGTCTTTTTCTCCTTTTAAATTTTATGGGACTTTGTGCAATCTAGAGATACTTGCAACAAATCCCCATCTATAATAATAAAAGCATAATATGCTAATTAGACCAGATGTCCTCCAGACATCCTTCTGGACGAAGCCAGGGCTGCGAGGGAATCCTGGGTCCCGGGTGCCAGAGGGAAGCTGGTGCCGGCAGCCAGGGAAAGGAAGGCCCATTCTTGCACAAATTTTGTGCATTGGGCCTCTAGTTACTCTATAATCATTTATAGTTCTTTCTAAATGCTTGCTGAGTACATGGCTGGATAATCTCATTTTCCCTGTAACAAGGGCTCAGTGTCTGGTTAACAACATATTTGAATATTGAAGAAATTATTTAAAATCATGATTAATAAAATCTATCTTAAAATTCCTACCTTGACTTTTTAGGATTCTCTAGGAAAAGAGACAGAAATTTGCCAGTGAAATCAGTGTGAATTTTGCAGGATTCCAGGGCAGAAGCTCCAGTCAAGTGTTGCTACTAACATCCTTCTGTAGGATGCTCGAAGCTTTCCACCTAGCTTTGCTTGCTTTTCTGAAATGTAGCTTTTACTTTCTAAAGTTCAGATATGGTTAGCTAAGTTTTTCTTTTAAATTTTCCTTATAGTTTTTCTGATATGTTTTGTGGACCACTATTAGAGTACATTGAGCTGTGTGATGAAATGAGAATAGGAAAGGGGTTTAAGAATAGCTTCTAAATGTCCCAGAGAACCACAGAAATGGAAAGAGCGCTACATAAAGAAATGCATGGCTGTGCAACCAGAAGCACAAACATTCTAATATTTTTTCAACAGTCACAGGGAAATAGAAGACGGCATACACAAGTTGGGATTTTTAAGAACATTTATTTATAAATTTTTATGAAAATGCAAATATACTCATTAATCATTTACCAGCTGATAAGTAAAGATAAGCTTAAATGCTATAGAAATAAACTTTGAAAATGAAGCCCAGGAAATCAAATGTTTGTTGAAAGAGAGAATTGGGATAAGAGTCAACGAAGAACCTCTTGGATCTCTGTAGGAGATATGGCAAGAGGGGAAACCTTAAGTCCACTGACTTTGAGATTTTACTGCAGATCTCCCCTGGTAAGGGTGAGCATTTCATTTGCCATTGGCTTCCCTGTCTTAGCATTTGTCCTCAGTACGTGAGAACAGGCTGTATCTTATAATGACACTGAAGCTGATTCTATGCCCCCCCCCAAAATCCCCCCCCCCCCCCCGCCCCTTCATGGCGTGCTGTTAACAATAACACATTCCTTTAGCAATCACTCTGAATGGCAAGCCAAAGACACCTTCCGGTGTGGGTTGTTGTGCTGTCTGGAAATGGTCTCCTGCATTGCATTCGTCTAGCTCCAGATTAATTTGAAGCCTCTGCAACACATTGTGTTGCTGTTAGTATTATGTCTGCTGTGTGGATATAAGGAGATAATATCAAATGATGAATATGTATCTAAAAATACAGTCAAGGAAAGTAAGGTTGACATTTTATTATAGTACAATCTATTGAATCAAATTACACTTGTTAAAAGATATGAAATGGTCTTTGAAAAACCATGGCAAAAGAGCTTTGCAAGTATAACAGAAGTCATTTAGTGTTTGGAAAGGTCTGAAATAGCAACTAAAGTCAAAAGAAGTGAGAGAATCACATTTTATGTTTTGCTTTTTATGTGAACAATGATTCATCCATCAGATACTCAGAAGGAAGCTGTATTTTGTATGGTTCTTGGATTACTTGATTTTATCTGTGAGTTGATATTAATTTCTTTGTTGGCTGAAATAGACTGGACAAAATAGCTCTGTTAAATGCTACAAAATGCTACCCAAGTTGTTTTTATACTTAAGAATGCATAATTTTGGTTGGTTTTATACATACAGAAATAGAAAATTATAATTATGTATGGGTTTGTTTTTTAGGTTTATTTTTTTTAACCTTTGAAGTGCAGGTTTAGCGTTCATGTAATTTTCAAAGGTTTCCTCTATCACTCAATGTCACAGCAAGAAACAGAAGATGGCATGCACAAATTGGGATAATTCAGGAGATACAAGAAAGGGACGATTTATAAGGTATAGAGGGTGTAGGAAAATCATGATGAATAACACAACATCCTTGGGCCTGTGCTATACAGGAGAGTACCCCCAAGGCCTGGAGGGTTGAGGAAAGGGAGAGGCAACTGGAAGAGACACAGAGGCTGGTGGAGGTAGGCCGGTTAATGTTAACTATTGATATGGAATTTTTGGACTGGAACCCGGATTCTTTGTCCGCCGGAATCGAAGAATGAATCCACAGACAGAAAGTGGTATAGCAAAGGTGGATATTTACTGAAGAACAAGTACAGACTCCCACATGGGGAAAGGGAGAGTCCCCAAGAATGGACTCCCAAGTAGGGAGGGGGAAAGGATCCCACAGAATTCCTTTTTGCTATGGCTTATAAAGGCTGCAGATCCTGGTGCCCTGATATCCCCTCTGATTGGTCACTATTCCCTTAGACTGGTTACTATAGTAACTCCTGGGCTCAAAGGTTGAACCTCATGTGGGACATGTGAGGTTCTCCCCACTCCTTCCCTATTGTTTTCCTATTCCCTCTGGGCTTTCTTCCTCTCCTGGATGAAGGGCTTCCTTCTCTTTATTTTGTAAATATAGACCTTTTCTTGTTCCCAGCTCCCCCATTTTATGGAAATGTACTTTCTGCTGCTCTGCAGCCCTGTGCTTCCTCCATGGTCTCCCTAATTTCCAAAATTTCCAAAACCTGTACTATTTTACCCCTAAAATTCCTGTTTCACTATGACCTTCATTTAGGAACTGATGCCACCCCAGGATATTCCCTCATCCTCTCCACCCTAGGCGGGAACAAGAGCAGAAATACTCTGACCTCATTCTCATTTCACTTTCTGTTCTGAATTATTATAAAAAAGCCTGTCATGTGTGATGTAGGCCATGTGAAGCCATCTCTGAGGACATTGGGAAAGATAGAGAAGTGTGGTAGATAAATCTAGAGGGGGAAATATATTTTTTTTATCGTAATAATGATCAGAGAATAAGCAGATTTACAGGTATAAGAGAACAATATAACTGGTATATTTACAACAAGAGGAAATTTGGGCACAGATGTACACAGAGGAAAGATAATGTGAAAACACAGAGAAGATGGCCATCTTCCAGCCCAGGTGAGACCTGGAACACATTCTTCTCTCCGAGCCCTCAGGAGAAATCAGCACTGCTGGCACTCTGACCTTGGTTTGCTAGCCTCCAGAACTGTGAGAAAATATTTCCATTGTTTAAGCTACCTGGCCTCTGGTACTTGTTATGGAAGTACCAGCAAAGGAATACAGAGATCAACTATAAATAAAAGCATATTTTTGTAGTGATATATGATTTTGTTCTTCAAGATTTGTTGCACCAGGAAGAGATGCATAAAAGTATATTCAATGTAGCATGCAGTATGCTATTTTACCAAATCGGATGTGACTTGCCCTCACAGGGAAATACACAAAATATCAAAATGATTTTAAATAAAACTGATATATCATATTTGGTATATATATCCTATATTTAGCATATGTGCGATATAAAATATATGTTACACAATGCTCATTCATTATAAAATATATATTCATAATTAATGCATCTTTGAAATAATACAAGTAAGGAAGAAAGCTGGATAAACAAGAAAGAAAAGTGATACAATCATAGTTAAGTAGAAATGAAACAACTTAAATATCTGTGGGTTGGTGGGTTAAAAATAAAAAAAAAATTGTTATTTATGCTCAGTTATAAGCTTGGCTGTATATTTTTATTAGCAACATTGGAAAACATTTAACTGTATGTAACTGTGTATAACTGTTGAGCAACACCAGAATAACCTGGAACTCAGAACAATGAGCCTTACTGCTCTGGTCCTTCTTTATCATTGAGCTCTTGTTAGCCTCATGTTTAAACTACCACGAGTAATCCAGAATCTCAACAAAAAACTGGAGGGAAAGCAGAGAGAAGTATAACTTACTAAGACTGGACCTAGAAGAAGTTAGATAGGTGAATGACTCTTCCTTGAGTGAGATGGCAAGAACACTACTATGGACTAAAGACCGTGCATCTTGATTCCAAAGTGTTTGATAGAGGTGTCATATAGTTTCACTAGACTCATTCATTACCACTGACCGATGGGTTACCAAGCACAAAGAAATTATGGGACTCCCTCTGTATTTTAATGGGGAATAACAACACTGATTACATATAGAAGGAGGGAGTTAGAATACAACTGAGAAAAAATCTGAACAATTTTTGACAGTGATATATATCTCAGGATCTATATATTAGTCATTAAAAAGTAACATTTAAATTTTCTTTAAAACAATCACTTAGTTCATTCATAAAGGGTGTGTAAAGGAAATGGAATTATTCACAAAATGGGAAGAGGTAACCTGAATCCAATGAGCTGAATAAATTGCTGGCATGACCAGGCTATCTCTCATTTATTGCTTCTATTTTCCTTGGCCTCACTTTCTGCTCCAGCAAAGTGTGCCTTTGAAATTATAATTGCAAATGAAGCTAATAATAACATGTTTTGCTGAAGCTGTTTCTAGCAAAGTGTAAAATTCCACATTGATCTACCCTGTTTGAGTCAGTGAAAGCCAAAAACAATCGATATGACATGAAAGAAATTACATTTCTCTTTCACATTTGCATATTGCTGGGAAAAGAGCTTCTAAATAATTTGCACATGTTTTCTAGTTGGGCAAATATATTTCAAGACTTTATGCTTGAATTATATAGCAACAGTAGCAATAGTGCATACCTTAATTCTGTTTTGAATAGCAGGCATGGTGCTGTTTTTGGATTTAATGGGATGCTGTAATTGGTAGGGCTGGTTTCAGAAATATGTTCAGTAATGACTAGTGGACAGTTGCAAATAATCCATTACAGAGCATCTAATTGTTTTTTAAATTACCCAAGTACCCTAAACACCGATGGGTGGGCTTACAATAGGGATTTAGAAATAAATATTTGTCAAAAGAATGAAGAAAACTATATATTAGTATTGTTTATTTATTTACATGTATTTATTTATATGACGATGCCAAAAGGGCTGAATAGCCACCAGTGGAGTAGTAAGGGCATGAAGATTCAAGTGTAATTTATAACATAATAGAATCTTGTTTAATTTACCAGTGTTCATAAAATTTATGACAGGTAATACTGGAAGAGATAATTCATTTTCTGTCCAAAGTAGACTCATTCTAATAGCAAAGTTAAAACATTATGGAAGCTCCTTTACCTCATATTTAGTTAAATCCATTCAATAATTAGAGCTGGCACTTCTTAAGGTAACAATAAAGTGTTACATGTATATAGCACATGACTCTTCACGTGTACATCCTCTAATTTTAATATTACCACTGTAGAAAGGAAAAAAAAAGGGGGCCACATGCTAACTTGACTAACTCAGGGAAGGCCTGCATGGCGGCCTCGCAAACTCAAGAGATTTAAAGTAACCACAAAGGATGCTCTGAAATTTAAAAAAAAAAAAAACACCTTTAATTAAAAAGCAGTTTATAGTTGGTAGTCATGTCCTTGGCCATTATCTTCCTTGACAAAGGTCAACTTCGATCTTTACTAGGCCTATTGTCTTTTTGCATGTAAGATAACATACCTGTGAAATGTCAGGGTAACTTGTAACTTCCCTTTTTCCAGACCCCTCAGGGTACAACCCAATGTGCCTGGGCACCAGAATGGAGACTGCAAATTCCTTCATTTTTATTGTTATCATGTTAATTGTTGGCTGTTAACTATCTTGTACCCACCAGAGTAAAAGAAGTATGTGTCTATCATTTTACTTTTTATCCAATCTCAGAGGTTCCCCCCACCTTTGCTTTCTCCTGCCTCCCTAATCTGTCACCAATATGTTTCATGTAACCTACTTATGTCTCCTCCTTTGATTGTAATGTATAAAACAAGATGAAAAACTGCCGTTCTCTGGGGAGCATTATCCGAATATGTTGAGATTCTGCTTCCCAGCAATTGTCGATAGTTTGACTCTGAAGATACCTGTGTAACGGATTGATTAGGAAAAAGCCTCACTTGACAACAGTTCTTGCCTTTTGATACGATGCTAGTTATGGTGTGATTGTTTTCGGCAATTCCTCTTTACATGATATCATTGCTGGTGGAAATTGTGTTCTTGCATGAGATCTTGAGGAAAGCATTCCAAGGACCCACACTAGGGAGAGTGTGGTGTGGCAAGATTTATTTGTGATGCAAACTTACAGCAGTTCCCCTCCAGGGTTCCCAATGTCCCATCTTGGTCAGTCCCATCATGGAAAAAGTTCAGCCGTGCCTTCAGCAAGGCCAAAACAAAGTTCAGTGTCCAGGGTTTCTATTTTATATTAAATCTTTATCTTTGGAGCCCATGTGGCATGCTGTTGGCTGCTAGACCCACAGGGCCACACGTTCCCTGGGGACAGGATAGGCAAGGGTTTTACTGGGTGGATGAGAGAGCTTCCTTGTTCCCCTGGGGTTATAAAGGACCAGCTGCTTTTTCAAAATAACCACTGAACTTCCCAAGCTTTCACAGGCTTCTGATGGTTCCACCAATGCCCCCTTTCTAGGTTAGACAGACAGACATCTATGGTCAAGCACCTTCTCCTGCACCATTTTGACTTCTATTGTGCATGTTCTTACCTCCCCCTCCTCCCCACCCCTCAGCTTGACAACATGATACCAGGAGGGGAGAGGGAGGGGTGCTCATTCTCTGCAGGGCAAGGCTGTGATCCTCTGGAGTGTGTGTGAAGCAAACAGGCTCATGCTCCCCAGCTTATTATGCTCAGCAATGTCTGATTCCCTTTACTTCCTACCTTAATATCTAGCTACCTTCGGTAACGCTATCACATTCCTAAACTTCTATACTCTACATCTCACATTCTTCTAGCTTTAGTTACATGTTGTTTTAAAATTTGCCAGGTAAAGATGTCTATGCATTTGATACAAAATATTTTTAGGACGGCCTGGAATGATGTCTGAGATTGAATTATAAGAGGGACAAATGTGTGATTCTGTGTTTTGAGCTTAAAAATAAAAGTCAGGCCGAAACAGGTTTGGCTCAGTGGATAGAGCGTCAGCCTGCGGACTGAGAGGTCCCGGGTTCGATTCCGGTCAAGGGCATGTACCTGGGTTGCGGGAACATCCCCAATGGGGGATGTGCAAGAAGCAGCTGATCGATGTTTCTCTCTCATCGATGTTTCTAACTCTCTCTATCTCTCTCCCTTCCTCTCTGTGAAAAATCAATAAAATATATTTTTTAAAAAAAATAAATAAAAGTCAGAAAAATGTAACTTATTGGTATAGGAGGGAAAAAGATTTAGGAATGTTTGCTTTTATTGCATGTTCCATATGTGTTAACTTCATGACAGTGTTGCCAATAGTGCTCTTATGATCTCAGGTAGTAAAAACAGAGTATCCACAAGAAGTCTAAGGTGTATTGGTTATCTCCCACCTCAGTTCTGGAGCAGCATAGCACACACTCTATGGGACTCACTTTGAATTCACATTGCTTATGTGTGAATTTTGGCTCTTGCATATACTAGTTATGCACATTTGGTTGAGTTGGTTAATAACATCTCCACGATCCAGTTTTCTCATCTTTGACACTGGGATGATGTTTTTTCTTTAGAATGAAATTTAACAATTTAGTTAGATAATGTATATTAGTATGATTAGTTACTCAGTAATTAAAAAAATATTAATTAACACTCACCAAATCAAACAGTCTCCCAATTGACCTTTTATTTTTGGTCTAAGGAATCTTATTCCCTACATCATCAATTTAGCGATGAAATGCTTTCGGTGCACTTTTATCTTAAACTTAGATTTTCATTGCAGCCATCTCTATGAGACACCTAGTTTTCTACATTCCATAATCCTGTGATCTAGGGTTCTCATCAAGAACTGTCCTTACATTTAAAAATTCACTATTTGAGAGTTTTGCAAAAATCACAAGGCATACAAAGAATAAACTTCTAAAATTCTACCTTAAGTAGAATTAGTAAGTGTGGTATTGCCATATTAATATCATAGAAATTAAACAAATTCAATACTAATGGAAATCATATATCATACAAGACATAAAAAATAAGCCTGGAAAAAAAAACATGATCAAAATTAACATTAGAGAATGTATAAAAATCCACATAGAAAATAATTGTTTTCTAAACTTAAAAATTTAATTAACCCTTGACTATTTTATATTAATCTGAATTTTTTAATATAATCAACTAAAAAACTTGAATCTCATTTGCAGCAGTACCCATACCACACCCCAGACCCTGTGGCAGACAGCTGTGCATGAGTTCCTGAGGCAGCTTGCAGAGTGTTTTCAGGAGCCATACTGGGCAATAAGGACCATGTTTTTCAAATATTGAGGATCTGTGCCTTAATTGTTGGTTTTTGTTTTTAATTAGGGAGGTGCAAGCTTAGAGATGGGTAGCCATTTACAAACTACCCATTGTTGTTACTCCTCTAACTGAAGTAAAATCTGGGATATTTAAACCTTCATTCATTTTTTTTTCTTTTTTCTCTTTTGGGAGACAGACATTAAAAAATGAAAACTTTCAAAAGCAACTGCATATACAGAAAGTCACTATGCATGTCCAGAAATAGAATCAGTCTCAGAAAAGACATAAAGAGATCTTAAGTTTGCATCTTAGGCTGATGCTCAGCATGGAAACACCCTACATTAATTAACAAATAAAAAAGTAAGCCTGGCCAAAGTGGTTCAGTGGTTGAGTGTAGACCTAAGAATCAGGAGGTCATGGTTTAATTCCCAGTCAGGGCACATGCCTGGATTTTGGGCTCAATCCCCAGTGTGGGGCAAATAAGAGGTAGCTGATCAATGATTCTCTCTCATCATTGATGTTTCTATCTTTCTCTCCCTCTCCCTTCCTCTCTGAAATTAATAAAAAAATATGTATTTAAGTTAAAAAACAAGGGATAAAAAACAGAAAGCAGCAAACCCTAGGAGAAGGGAAAAACTGATCATCAGAGTTACCATATAGTTAAATTCAGATGTAAAGTTTTCAACCAAAAAAAGAAAATCAGAAGACATATAAAGAATAACTAAATCAACAGAAATTGTCTCTGATAAAGACCAGAAGAAAGACATACTAGATAAAGACTTTAAAAAAGCTATCATAAAGGTGATCAAAGAACCAAAGGAAGATGTGAAAAAGTCAAAAAAATAATGTATGTAAAATTTAAATGTCAATAAAAAATTGAAGACCAGAAAAGAAACCAAAAAGAAATTCTTTAACTAAAAATTACAATACTTGGAATAAAAATTTCACTCGAAGAATTCACGGACAGATTTAAGCAGATAGAAGAAAGAATTATAAAATCTGAAAGTAGGGCAATTATAATTATTGAGTATTAGAGACTTTAAAAAATGATTGATGGAATGTAAATAGAGTTCAAGGGCCCTATGGGACACTATCAAATAATCCAACATGATTATAGTGGGAGTCTCAGAAAGAATAGTGAAAAAGAAAGGGTAGAAAAGTTATTTGAATAAACAATGATGGCCATAATATTCCAAATTTGATGAAAGTCATGAATTTAAAAATCCAAGAAGGTCAACAAATTCTGAGTACAATGAACTTAAAGAGACCAACCTGAAACATATTATAGCAGGTCCTCAAATAATTTTCTTTTGTTCAAAGTTGCTTCATTATAACATTAATGAGATACCCATAGGAACTTAACTCTTGTATATCAATTAGCCTTTGCTAAAACTGATTTTGTTATATGTCATTTTGCTTAAATATTGCACAATCTATTGATAATGTTGAGGACTAATTGCATGATCACACTGTGAATGACAAAAACAAAGAGAGACTCTAGAAAGCAGCAACAAAGAAGTTGTTCATCACGTACAAGGGATCCTCAATAAGAAATCAGCAGATTTCTCATTAGAGTGTTTGGGGACCAGAAGGCATTGAGCTGATATATTCAAAGTGCTAAAAGGAAAAAATAAACTGTCACTAACTGAAAGAGGTGGGAACAGAGCTGTAAATGACCAAAAGATTTTTTGTTGTTGTTATTGAAATTGAACTGGTTTAAATGGAGGTAGTTCTATCCAGTTAATATGATTATGAGGATTAAAGAAGATTTTGCATGTAAGATGTCTAACACATAGCTAGTATGTGCTAAGCATTGAGTTAATGGTAGTGTGAGACCCCAATAATGGGACCCTCACTCTGTCCTGCAGACTTACGGCGACCCCAATCAACCGCAGGAGACGTCAATATATATTTTACTTTTCAGAGCTTTGTGTTTTAATGGTTGGCTCAACTCGAAACTCACGCAGGAGTGGAGTTGGGCCCCGGGCAACAAGTCTTTCAGATATTTATAGGCAAAAATCACACATCAGGGAGGGGCTGTATGCAGGAGGGTAAGAGGGAAACAAAGAGATTCCAAGGACCCTGCTGTGTATCTCACTAGGGCGTTTTACAACCTGTTTATCTTAATGGTTGATTGGCGCTCTGTTTACTCAGCCTGCTGCTTGTGACCGGGGCTATCTCCGAGGGCAGCCTCAAGGCCTGCACTCCCTTTGTTCCCCGTCCCTGGCATCTCTA